>NW_028117116.1:0-62682 GCF_964273445.1 Streptopelia decaocto
GAAATTCTCTTGAAGCTTTTAAAATTCTCTCTAGAATTTTCAAAATCCATGTCCACATGTTTACAATTTCACGTCAAAAAATTCCTAAAATTCCAGTTGAAATTTTTTCAAAGTCCCTTAAAAATTTTCCAATTTTTGTCCCAATTCTTCCATTCCCATTGAAACTTTTCAAATCCCTCTCAAAATTGTTTGAATTCTGTTAAAGCTTTTAAAATTCTCTCTAGAATTTTCAAAATCCATGTCCACATGTTACAATTTCACGTCAAAAAATGGCTAAAATTCCAGTTGAAATTTTTTCAAAGTCCCTTAAAAATTTTCCAATTTTTGTCCCAATTCTTCCCATTCCCATTGAAACTTTTCAAATCCCTCTCAAAATTGTTGAAATTCTCTTGAAGCTTTTAAAATTGTCTCTAGAATTTTCAAAATCCATGTCCACATGTTTACAATTTCACGTCAAAAAATTGCTAAAATTCCAGTTGAAATTTTTTCCAAGTCCTTAAAAATTTTCCAATTTTTGTCCCAATTCTTCCCATTCCCATTGAAACTTTTCAAATCCCTCTCAAAATTGTTGAAATTCTGTTGAAGCTTTTAAAATTCTCTCTAGAATTTTCAAAATCCATGTCCACATGTTTACAATTTCACGTAAAAAAATGCTAAAATTCCAGTTGAAATTTTTTCAAAGTCCCTTAAAAATTTTCCAATTTTTGTCCCAATTCTTCCCATTCCCATTGAAACTTTTCAAATTCCCTCTCAAAATTGTTGAAATTCTGTTGAAGCTTTTAAAATTCTCTCTAGAATTTTCAAAATCCATGTCCACATGTTTACAATTTCACGTCAAAAAATTGCTAAATTCCAGTTGAAATTTTTTCAAAGTCCTTAAAAATTTTCCAATTTTTGTCCCAATTCTTCCCATTCCCATTGAAACTTTTCAAATCCCTCTCAAAATTGTTGAAATTCTCTTGAAGCTTTTAAAATTCTCTCTAGAATTTTCAAAATCCATGGCCACATGTTTACAATTTCACGTCAAAAATTGCTAAAATTCCAGTTGAATTTTTTCAAAGTCCCTTAAAAGTTTTCCAATTTTTGTCCCAATTCTTCCCATTCCCATGAAACTTTTCAAATCCCTCTCAAAATTGTTGAAATTCTGTTGAAGCTTTTAAAATTCTCTCTAGAATTTTTCAAATCCATGTCCACATGTTTACAATTTCACGTCAAAAATGGCTAAAATTCAGTTGAAATTTTTTCAAAGTCCCTTAAATTTTCCAATTTTTGTCCAATTCTTCCATTCCCATTGAACTTTTCAAATCCCTCTCAAAATTGTTGAAATTCTCTTGAAGCTTTTAAAATTCTCTCTAGAATTTTCAAAATCCATGTCCACAGTTTACAATTTCACGTCAAAAATGGCTAAAATTCCAGTTGCAATTTTTTCAAAGTCCCTTAAAAATTTTCCAATTTTTGTCCCAATTCTTCCCCTTCCCATTGAAACTTTTCAAATCCCTCTCAAAATTGTTGAAATTCTGTTGAAGCTTTTAAAATTCTCTCTAGAATTTTCAAAATCCATGTCCACATGTTTACAATTTCATGTAACAAAATGTCTAAAATTCCAGTTGAAATTTTTTCAAAGTCCCTTAAAAATTTTCCAATTTTTGTCCCAATTCTTCCCATTCCCATTGAAACTTTTCAAATCCTCTCAAAATTGTTGAAATTCTGTTGAAGCTTTTAAAATTCTCTCTAGAATTTTCAAAATCCATGTCCACATGTTTACAATTTCACGTAAAAAAATGCTAAAATTCCAGTTGAAATTTTTTCAAAGTCCCTTAAAAATTTTCCAATATTTGTCCCAATTCTTCCCATTCCATTGAAACTTTTCAAATCCCTCTCAAAATTGTTGAAATTCTCTTGAAGCTTTTTAAAATTCTCTCTAGAATTTTCAAAATCCATGTCCACATGTTTACAATTTCACGTCAAAAATTGCTAAAATTCCAGTTGAAATTTTTTCAAAGTCCCTTAAAAATTTTCCAATTTTTGTCCCAATTCTTCCCATCCCATTGAAACTTTTCAAATCCTCTCAAAATTGTTGAAATTCTGTTAAAGCTTTTAAAATTCTCTCTAGAATTTTCAAAATCCATGTCCACATGTTTACAATTTCACGTAAAAAAATGCTAAAATTCCAGTTGAAATTTTTTCAAAGTCCCTTAAAAATTTTCCAATTTTTGTCCCAATTCTTCCCATTCCCATTGAAACTTTTCAAATCCCTCTCAAAATTGTTGAAATTCTGTTGAAGCTTTTAAAATTCTCTCTAGAATTTCAAAATCCATGTCCACATGTTTACAATTTCACGTCAAAAAATTGCTAAAATTCCAGTTGAAATTTTTTCAAAGTCCTTAAAAATTTTCCAATTTTTGTCCCAATTTCTTCCCATTCCCATTGAAACTTTTCAAATCCCTCTCAAAATTGTTGAAATTCTGTTAAAGCTTTTAAAATTCTCTCTAGAATTTTCAAAATCCATGGCCACATGTTCACAATTTCATGTCAAAAAATGGCTAAAATTCCAGTTGAAATTTTTTCAAAGTCCCTTAAAAATTTTCCAATTTTTGTCCCAATTCTTCCCATTCCCATTGAAACTTTTCAAATCCCTCTCAAAATTGTTGAAATTCTGTTGAAGCTTTTAAAATTCTCTCTAGAATTTTCAAAATCCATGTCCACATGTTTACAATTTCACGTAACAAAATGGCTAAAATTCCAGTTGAAATTTTTTCAAAGTCCCTTAAAAATTTTCCAATTTTTGTCCCAATTCTTCCCATTCCCATTGAAACTTTTCAAATCCCTCTCAAAATTGTTGAAATTCTCTTGAAGCTTTTAAAATTCTCTCTAGAATTTTCAAAATCCCTGGCCACATGTTTACAATTTCACGTCAAAAAATGGCTAAAATTCCAGTTGAAATTTTTTCAAAGTCCCTTAAAAATTTTCCAATTTTTGTCCCAATTCTTCCCATTCCCATTGAAACTTTTCAAATCCCTCTCAAAATTGTTGAAATTCTCTTGAAGCTTTTAAAATTCTCTCTAGAATTTTCAAAATCCATGTCCACATGTTTACAATTTCACGTAAAAAAATGGCTAAAATTCCAGTTGAAATTTTTTCAAAGTCCCTTAAAAATTTTCCAATTTTTGTCCCAATTCTTCCCATTCCCATTGAAACTTTTCAAATCCCTCTCAAAATTGTTGAAATTCTGTTGAAGCTTTTAAAATTCTCTCTAGAATTTTCAAAATCCATGTCCACATGTTTACAATTTCACGTCAAAAAATTGCTAAAATTCCAGTTGAAATTTTTTCAAAGTCCCTTAAAAATTTTCCAATTTTTGTCCCAATTCTTCCCATTCCCATTGAAACTTTTCAAATCCCTCTCAAAATTGTTGAAATTCTCTTGAAGCTTTTAAAATTCTCTCTAGAATTTTCAAAATCCATGGCCACATGTTTACAATTTCACGTCAAAAAATGGCTAAAATTCCAGTTGAAATTTTTTCAAAGTCCCTTAAAAATTTTCCAATTTTTGTCCCAATTCTTCCCATTCCCATTGAAACTTTTCAAATTCCTCTCAAAATTGTTGAAATTCTCTTGAAGCTTTTAAAATTCTCTCTAGAATTTTCAAAATCCATGTCCACATGTTTACAATTTCACGTAACAAAATGGCTAAAATTCCAGTTGAAATTTTTTCAAAGTCCCTTAAAAATTTTCCAATTTTTGTCCCAATTCTTCCCATTCCCATTGAAACTTTTCAAATCCCTCTCAAAATTGTTGAAATTCTGTTAAAGCTTTTAAAATTCTCTCTAGAATTTTCAAAATCCATGGCCACATGTTTACAATTTCACGTCAAAAAATGGCTAAAATTCCAGTTGAAATTTTTTCAAAGTCCCTTAAAAATTTTCCAATTTTTGTCCCAATTCCTCCCATTCCAATTGAAACTTTTCAAATCCCTCTCAAAATTGTTGAAATTCTGTTGAAGCTTTTAAAATTCTCTCTAGAATTTTCAAAATCCATGTCCACATGTTTACAATTTCACGTAACAAAATGGCTAAAATTCCAGTTGAAATTTTTTCAAAGTCCCTTAAAAATTTTCCAATTTTTGTCCCAATTCTTCCCATTCCCATTGAAACTTTTCAAATCCCTCTCAAAATTGTTGAAATTCTGTTGAAGCTTTTAAAATTCTCTCTAGAATTTTCAAAATCCATGTCCACATGTTTACAATTTCACGTCAAAAAAATGCTAAAATTCCAGTTGAAATTTTTTCAAAGTCCCTTAAAAATTTTCCAATTTTTGTCCCAATTCTTCCCATTCCCATTGAAACTTTTCAAATCCCTCTCAAAATTGTTGAAATTCTGTTGAAGCTTTTAAAATTCTCTCTAGAATTTTCAAAATCCATGGCCACATGTTTACAATTTCACGTCAAAAAATGGCTAAAATTCCAGTTGAAATTTTTTCAAAGTCCCTTAAAAATTTTCCAATTTTTGTCCCAATTCTTCCCATTCCCATTGAAACTTTTCAAATCCCTCTCAAAATTGTTGAAATTCTGTTAAAGCTTTTAAAATTCTCTCTAGAATTTTCAAAATCCATGTCCACATGTTTACAATTTCACGTCAAAAAATGGCTAAAATTCCAGTTGAAATTTTTTCAAAGTCCCTTAAAAATTTTCCAGTTTTTGTCCCAATTCTTCCCATTCCCATTGAAACTTTTCAAATCCCTCTCAAAATTGTTGAAATTCTCTTGAAGCTTTTAAAATTGTCTCTAGAATTTTCAAAATCCATGTCCACATGTTTACAATTTCACGTAAAAAAATGGCTAAAATTCCAGTTGAAATTTTTTCAAAGTCCCTTAAAAATTTTCCAATTTTTGTCCCAATTCTTCCCATTCCCATTGAAACTTTTCAAATCCCTCTCAAAATTGTTGAAATTCTGTTAAAGCTTTTAAAATTCTCTCTAGAATTTTCAAAATCCATGTCCACATGTTTACAATTTCACGTAACAAAATGGCTAAAATTCCAGTTGAAATTTTTTCAAAGTCCCTTAAAAATTTTCCAATTTTTGTCCCAATTCTTCCCATTCCCATTGAAACTTTTCAAATCCCTCTCAAAATTGTTGAAATTCTCTTGAAGCTTTTAAAATTCTCTCTAGAATTTTCAAAATCCATGTCCACATGTTTACAATTTCACGTAACAAAATGGCTAAAATTCCAGTTGAAATTTTTTCAAAGTCCCTTAAAAATTTTCCAATTTTTGTCCCAATTCTTCCCATTCCCATTGAAACTTTTCAAATCCCTCTCAAAATTGTTGAAATTCTGTTGAAGCTTTTAAAATTCTCTCTAGAATTTTCAAAATCCATGGCCACATGTTTACAATTTCACGTCAAAAAATGGCTAAAATTCCAGTTGAAATTTTTTCAAAGTCCCTTAAAAATTTTCCAATTTTTGTCCCAATTCTTCCCATTCCCATTGAAACTTTTCAAATCCCTCTCAAAATTGTTGAAATTCTGTTGAAGCTTTTAAAATTCTCTCTAGAATTTTCAAAATCCATGTCCACATGTTTACAATTTCACGTCAAAAAATTGCTAAAATTCCAGTTGAAATTTTTTCAAAGTCCCTTAAAATTTTCCAATTTTTGTCCCAATTCTTCCCATTCCCATTGAAACTTTTCAAATCCCTCTCAAAATTGTTGAAATTCTGTTAAAGCTTTTAAAATTCTCTCTAGAATTTTCAAAATCCATGTCCACATGTTTACAATTTCACGTCAAAAAATGGCTAAAATTCCAGTTGAAATTTTTTCAAAGTCCCTTAAAAATTTTCCAATTTTTGTCCCAATTCTTCCCATTCCCATTGAAACTTTTCAAATCCCTCTCAAAATTGTTGAAATTCTGTTGAAGCTTTTAAAATTCTCTCTAGAATTTTCAAAATCCATGTCCACATGTTTACAATTTCACGTCAAAAAATTGCTAAAATTCCAGTTGAAATTTTTCAAAGTCCCTTAAAAATTTTCCAATTTTTGTCCCAATTCTTCCCATTCCCATTGAAACTTTTCAAATCCCTCTCAAAATTGTTGAAATTCTCTTGAAGCTTTTAAAATTCTCTCTAGAATTTTCAAAATCCATGTCCACATGTTTACAATTTCACGTCAAAAAATTTCTAAAATTCCAGTTGAAATTTTTTCAAAGTCCCTTAAAAATTTTCCAATTTTTGTCCCAATTCTTCCCATTCCCATTGAAACTTTTCAAATCCCTCTCAAAATTGTTGAAATTCTGTTAAAGCTTTTAAAATTCTCTCTAGAATTTTCAAAATCCATGGCCACATGTTTACAATTTCACGTCAAAAAATGGCTAAAATTCCAGTTGAAATTTTTTCAAAGTCCCTTAAAAATTTTCCAATTTTTGTCCCAATTCTTCCCATTCCCATTGAAACTTTTCAAATCCCTCTCAAAATTGTTGAAATTCTCTTGAAGCTTTTAAAATTCTCTCTAGAATTTTCAAAATCCATGTCCACATGTTTACAATTTCACGTAACAAAATGGCTAAAATTCCAGTTGAAATTTTTTCAAAGTCCCTTAAAAATTTTCCAATTTTTGTCCCAATTCTTCCCATTCCCATTGAAACTTTTCAAATTCCTCTCAAAATTGTTGAAATTCTGTTGAAGCTTTTAAAATTCTCTCTAGAATTTTCAAAATCCATGTCCACATGTTTACAATTTCACGTCAAAAAATTGCTAAAATTCCAGTTGAAATTTTTTCAAAGTCCCTTAAAAATTTTCCAATTTTTGTCCCAATTCTTCCCATTCCCATTGAAACTTTTCAAATCCCTCTCAAAATTGTTGAAATTCTGTTGAAGCTTTTAAAATTCTCTCTAGAATTTTCAAAATCCATGTCCACATGTTTACAATTTCACGTCAAAAAAATGCTAAAATTCCAGTTGAAATTTTTTCAAAGTCCCTTAAAAATTTTCCAATTTTTGTCCCAATTCTTCCCATTCCCATTGAAACTTTTCAAATCCCTCTCAAAATTGTTGAAATTCTGTTGAAGCTTTTAAAATTCTCTCTAGAATTTTCAAAATCCATGGCCACATGTTTACAATTTCACGTCAAAAAATGGCTAAAATTCCAGTTGAAATTTTTTCAAAGTCCCTTAAAAATTTTCCAATTTTTGTCCCAATTCTTCCCATTCCCATTGAAACTTTTCAAATCCCTCTCAAAATTGTTGAAATTCTGTTAAAGCTTTTAAAATTCTCTCTAGAATTTTCAAAATCCATGTCCACATGTTTACAATTTCACGTCAAAAAATGGCTAAAATTCCAGTTGAAATTTTTTCAAAGTCCCTTAAAAATTTTCCAGTTTTTGTCCCAATTCTTCCCATTCCCATTGAAACTTTTCAAATCCCTCTCAAAATTGTTGAAATTCTCTTGAAGCTTTTAAAATTGTCTCTAGAATTTTCAAAATCCATGTCCACATGTTTACAATTTCACGTAAAAAAATGGCTAAAATTCCAGTTGAAATTTTTTCAAAGTCCCTTAAAAATTTTCCAATTTTTGTCCCAATTCTTCCCATTCCCATTGAAACTTTTCAAATCCCTCTCAAAATTGTTGAAATTCTGTTAAAGCTTTTAAAATTCTCTCTAGAATTTTCAAAATCCATGTCCACATGTTTACAATTTCACGTAACAAAATGGCTAAAATTCCAGTTGAAATTTTTTCAAAGTCCCTTAAAAATTTTCCAATTTTTGTCCCAATTCTTCCCATTCCCATTGAAACTTTTCAAATCCCTCTCAAAATTGTTGAAATTCTCTTGAAGCTTTTAAAATTCTCTCTAGAATTTTCAAAATCCATGTCCACATGTTTACAATTTCACGTAACAAAATGGCTAAAATTCCAGTTGAAATTTTTTCAAAGTCCCTTAAAAATTTTCCAATTTTTGTCCCAATTCTTCCCATTCCCATTGAAA
Organism: Streptopelia decaocto; assembly: GCF_964273445.1. NCBI lineage: Eukaryota > Metazoa > Chordata > Aves > Columbiformes > Columbidae > Streptopelia > Streptopelia decaocto. The sequence goes on from NW_028117116.1 coordinate 7,971, forward strand.
CTTTTCAAATCCCTCTCAAAATTGTTGAAATTCTGTTGAAGCTTTTAAAATTCTCTCTAGAATTTTCAAAATCCATGGCCACATGTTTACAATTTCACGTCAAAAAATGGCTAAAATTCCAGTTGAAATTTTTTCAAAGTCCCTTAAAAATTTTCCAATTTTTGTCCCAATTCTTCCCATTCCCATTGAAACTTTTCAAATCCCTCTCAAAATTGTTGAAATTCTGTTGAAGCTTTTAAAATTCTCTCTAGAATTTTCAAAATCCATGTCCACATGTTTACAATTTCACGTCAAAAAATTGCTAAAATTCCAGTTGAAATTTTTTCAAAGTCCCTTAAAAATTTTCCAATTTTTGTCCCAATTCTTCCCATTCCCATTGAAACTTTTCAAATCCCTCTCAAAATTGTTGAAATTCTCTTGAAGCTTTTAAAATTCTCTCTAGAATTTTCAAAATCCATGTCCACATGTTTACAATTTCACGTCAAAAAATGGCTAAAATTCCAGTTGAAATTTTTTCAAAGTCCCTTAAAAATTTTCCAATTTTTGTCCCAATTCTTCCCATTCCCATTGAAACTTTTCAAATCCCTCTCAAAATTGTTGAAATTCTGTTGAAGCTTTTAAAATTCTCTCTAGAATTTTCAAAATCCATGTCCACATGTTTACAATTTCACGTCAAAAAATTGCTAAAATTCCAGTTGAAATTTTTTCAAAGTCCCTTAAAAATTTTCCAATTTTTGTCCCAATTCTTCCCATTCCCATTGAAACTTTTCAAATCCCTCTCAAAATTGTTGAAATTCTCTTGAAGCTTTTAAAATTCTCTCTAGAATTTTCAAAATCCATGTCCACATGTTTACAATTTCACGTCAAAAAATTTCTAAAATTCCAGTTGAAATTTTTTCAAAGTCCCTTAAAAATTTTCCAATTTTTGTCCCAATTCTTCCCATTCCCATTGAAACTTTTCAAATCCCTCTCAAAATTGTTGAAATTCTGTTAAAGCTTTTAAAATTCTCTCTAGAATTTTCAAAATCCATGTCCACATGTTTACAATTTCACGTCAAAAAATGGCTAAAATTCCAGTTGAAATTTTTTCAAAGTCCCTTAAAAATTTTCCAATTTTTGTCCCAATTCTTCCCATTCCCATTGAAACTTTTCAAATCCCTCTCAAAATTGTTGAAATTCTCTTGAAGCTTTTAAAATTCTCTCTAGAATTTTCAAAATCCATGTCCACATGTTTACAATTTCACGTCAAAAAATGGCTAAAATTCCAGTTGAAATTTTTTCAAAGTCCCTTAAAAATTTTCCAATTTTTGTCCCAATTCTTCCCATTCCCATTGAAACTTTTCAAATCCCTCTCAAAATTGTTGAAATTCTGTTGAAGCTTTTAAAATTCTCTCTAGAATTTTCAAAATCCATGTCCACATGTTTACAATTTCACGACAAAAAATGGCTAAAATTCCAGTTGAAATTTTTTCAAAGTCCCTTAAAAATTTTCCAATTTTTGTCCCAATTCTTCCCATTCCCATTGAAACTTTTCAAATTCCTCTCAAAATTGTTGAAATTCTGTTGAAGCTTTTAAAATTCTCTCTAGAATTTTCAAAATCCATGTCCACATGTTTACAATTTCACGTCAAAAAATTGCTAAAATTCCAGTTGAAATTTTTTCAAAGTCCCTTAAAAATTTTCCAATTTTTGTCCCAATTCTTCCCATTCCCATTGAAACTTTTCAAATTCCTCTCAAAATTGTTGAAATTCTCTTGAAGCTTTTAAAATTCTCTCTAGAATTTTCAAAATCCATGGCCACATGTTTACAATTTCACGTAACAAAATGGCTAAAATTCCAGTTGAAATTTTTTCAAAGTCCCTTAAAAATTTTCCAATTTTTGTCCCAATTCTTCCCATTCCCATTGAAACTTTTCAAATCCCTCTCAAAATTGTTGAAATTCTGTTGAAGCTTTTAAAATTCTCTCTAGAATTTTCAAAATCCATGTCCACATGTTTACAATTTCACGTAACAAAATGGCTAAAATTCCAGTGGAAATTTTTTCAAAGTCCCTTAAAAATTTTCCAATTTTTGTCCCAATTCTTCCCATTCCCATTGAAACTTTTCAAATCCCTCTCAAAATTGTTGAAATTCTGTTGAAGCTTTTAAAATTCTCTCTAGAATTTTCAAAATCCATGTCCACATGTTTACAATTTCACGTAACAAAATGGCTAAAATTCCAGTTGAAATTTTTTCAAAGTCCCTTAAAAATTTTCCAATTTTTGTCCCAATTCTTCCCATTCCCATTGAAACTTTTCAAATCCCTCTCAAAATTGTTGAAATTCTGTTGAAGCTTTTAAAATTCTCTCTAGAATTTTCAAAATCCATGTCCACATGTTTACAATTTCACGTCAAAAAAATGCTAAAATTCCAGTTGAAATTTTTTCAAAGTCCCTTAAAAATTTTCCAATTTTTGTCCCAATTCTTCCCATTCCCATTGAAACTTTTCAAATCCCTCTCAAAATTGTTGAAATTCTGTTGAAGCTTTTAAAATTCTCTCTAGAATTTTCAAAATCCATGGCCACATGTTTACAATTTCACGTCAAAAAATGGCTAAAATTCCAGTTGAAATTTTTTCAAAGTCCCTTAAAAATTTTCCAATTTTTGTCCCAATTCTTCCCATTCCCATTGAAACTTTTCAAATCCCTCTCAAAATTGTTGAAATTCTGTTAAAGCTTTTAAAATTCTCTCTAGAATTTTCAAAATCCATGTCCACATGTTTACAATTTCACGTCAAAAAATGGCTAAAATTCCAGTTGAAATTTTTTCAAAGTCCCTTAAAAATTTTCCAATTTTTGTCCCAATTCTTCCCATTCCCATTGAAACTTTTCAAATCCCTCTCAAAATTGTTGAAATTCTGTTGAAGCTTTTAAAATTGTCTCTAGAATTTTCAAAATCCATGTCCACATGTTTACAATTTCACGTCAAAAAATGGCTAAAATTCCAGTTGAAATTTTTTCAAAGTCCCTTAAAAATTTTCCAATTTTTGTCCCAATTCTTCCCATTCCCATTGAAACTTTTCAAATCCCTCTCAAAATTGTTGAAATTCTGTTGAAGCTTTTAAAATTCTCTCTAGAATTTTCAAAATCCATGTCCACATGTTTACAATTTCACGTCAAAAAATTGCTAAAATTCCAGTTGAAATTTTTTCAAAGTCCCTTAAAAATTTTCCAATTTTTGTCCCAATTCTTCCCATTCCCATTGAAACTTTTCAAATCCCTCTCAAAATTGTTGAAATTCTCTTGAAGCTTTTAAAATTCTCTCTAGAATTTTCAAAATCCATGTCCACATGTTTACAATTTCACGTCAAAAAATTTCTAAAATTCCAGTTGAAATTTTTTCAAAGTCCCTTAAAAATTTTCCAATTTTTGTCCCAATTCTTCCCATTCCCATTGAAACTTTTCAAATCCCTCTCAAAATTGTTGAAATTCTGTTAAAGCTTTTAAAATTCTCTCTAGAATTTTCAAAATCCATGTCCACATGTTTACAATTTCACGTCAAAAAATGGCTAAAATTCCAGTTGAAATTTTTTCAAAGTCCCTTAAAAATTTTCCAATTTTTGTCCCAATTCTTCCCATTCCCATTGAAACTTTTCAAATCCCTCTCAAAATTGTTGAAATTCTCTTGAAGCTTTTAAAATTCTCTCTAGAATTTTCAAAATCCATGTCCACATGTTTACAATTTCACGTCAAAAAATGGCTAAAATTCCAGTTGAAATTTTTTCAAAGTCCCTTAAAAATTTTCCAATTTTTGTCCCAATTCTTCCCATTCCCATTGAAACTTTTCAAATCCCTCTCAAAATTGTTGAAATTCTGTTGAAGCTTTTAAAATTCTCTCTAGAATTTTCAAAATCCATGTCCACATGTTTACAATTTCACGACAAAAAATGGCTAAAATTCCAGTTGAAATTTTTTCAAAGTCCCTTAAAAATTTTCCAATTTTTGTCCCAATTCTTCCCATTCCCATTGAAACTTTTCAAATTCCTCTCAAAATTGTTGAAATTCTGTTGAAGCTTTTAAAATTCTCTCTAGAATTTTCAAAATCCATGTCCACATGTTTACAATTTCACGTCAAAAAATTGCTAAAATTCCAGTTGAAATTTTTTCAAAGTCCCTTAAAAATTTTCCAATTTTTGTCCCAATTCTTCCCATTCCCATTGAAACTTTTCAAATTCCTCTCAAAATTGTTGAAATTCTCTTGAAGCTTTTAAAATTCTCTCTAGAATTTTCAAAATCCATGGCCACATGTTTACAATTTCACGTAACAAAATGGCTAAAATTCCAGTTGAAATTTTTTCAAAGTCCCTTAAAAATTTTCCAATTTTTGTCCCAATTCTTCCCATTCCCATTGAAACTTTTCAAATCCCTCTCAAAATTGTTGAAATTCTGTTGAAGCTTTTAAAATTCTCTCTAGAATTTTCAAAATCCATGTCCACATGTTTACAATTTCACGTAACAAAATGGCTAAAATTCCAGTGGAAATTTTTTCAAAGTCCCTTAAAAATTTTCCAATTTTTGTCCCAATTCTTCCCATTCCCATTGAAACTTTTCAAATCCCTCTCAAAATTGTTGAAATTCTGTTGAAGCTTTTAAAATTCTCTCTAGAATTTTCAAAATCCATGTCCACATGTTTACAATTTCACGTAACAAAATGGCTAAAATTCCAGTTGAAATTTTTTCAAAGTCCCTTAAAAATTTTCCAATTTTTGTCCCAATTCTTCCCATTCCCATTGAAACTTTTCAAATCCCTCTCAAAATTGTTGAAATTCTGTTGAAGCTTTTAAAATTCTCTCTAGAATTTTCAAAATCCATGTCCACATGTTTACAATTTCACGTCAAAAAAATGCTAAAATTCCAGTTGAAATTTTTTCAAAGTCCCTTAAAAATTTTCCAATTTTTGTCCCAATTCTTCCCATTCCCATTGAAACTTTTCAAATCCCTCTCAAAATTGTTGAAATTCTGTTGAAGCTTTTAAAATTCTCTCTAGAATTTTCAAAATCCATGGCCACATGTTTACAATTTCACGTCAAAAAATGGCTAAAATTCCAGTTGAAATTTTTTCAAAGTCCCTTAAAAATTTTCCAATTTTTGTCCCAATTCTTCCCATTCCCATTGAAACTTTTCAAATCCCTCTCAAAATTGTTGAAATTCTGTTAAAGCTTTTAAAATTCTCTCTAGAATTTTCAAAATCCATGTCCACATGTTTACAATTTCACGTCAAAAAATGGCTAAAATTCCAGTTGAAATTTTTTCAAAGTCCCTTAAAAATTTTCCAATTTTTGTCCCAATTCTTCCCATTCCCATTGAAACTTTTCAAATCCCTCTCAAAATTGTTGAAATTCTGTTGAAGCTTTTAAAATTGTCTCTAGAATTTTCAAAATCCATGTCCACATGTTTACAATTTCACGTCAAAAAATGGCTAAAATTCCAGTTGAAATTTTTTCAAAGTCCCTTAAAAATTTTCCAATTTTTGTCCCAATTCTTCCCATTCCCATTGAAACTTTTCAAATCCCTCTCAAAATTGTTGAAATTCTGTTGAAGCTTTTAAAATTCTCTCTAGAATTTTCAAAATCCACTTCAACATGTTTACAATTTCACGTAAAAAATGGCTAAAATTCCAGTTGAAATTTTTTCAAAGTCCCTTAAAAATTTTCCAATTTTTGTCCCAATTCTTCCCATTCCCATTGAAACTTTTCAAATCCCTCTCAAAATTGTTGAAATTCTGTTGAAGCTTTTAAAATTCTCTCTAGAATTTTCAAAATCCATGTCCACATGTTTACAATTTCACGTAACAAAATGGCTAAAATTCCAGTTGAAATTTTTTCAAAGTCCCTTAAAAATTTTCCAATTTTTGTCCCAATTCTTCCCATTCCCATTTAAACTTTTCAAATCCCTCTCAAAATTGTTGAAATTCTGTTGAAGCTTTTAAAATTCTCTCTAGAATTTTCAAAATCCATGGCCACATGTTTACAATTTCACGTCAAAAAATGGCTAAAATTCCAGTTGAAATTTTTTCAAAGTCCCTTAAAAATTTTCCAATTTTTGTCCCAATTCTTCCCATTCCCATTGAAACTTTTCAAATCCCTCTCCAAATTGTTGAAATTCTCTTGAAGCTTTTAAAATTCTCTCTAGAATTTTCAAAATCCATGTCCACATGTTTACAATTTCACGTAAAAAAATTGCTAAAATTCCAGTTGAAATTTTTTCAAAGTCCCTTAAAAATTTTCCAATTTTTGTCCCAATTCTTCCCATTCCCATTGAAACTTTTCAAATCCCTCTCAAAATTGTTGAAATTCTGTTAAAGCTTTTAAAATTCTCTCTAGAATTTTCAAAATCCATGTCCACATGTTTACAATTTCACGTCAAAAAATGGCTAAAATTCCAGTTGAAATTTTTTCAAAGTCCCTTAAAAATTTTCCAATTTTTGTCCCAATTCTTCCCATTCCCATTGAAACTTTTCAAATCCCTCTCAAAATTGTTGAAATTCTCTTGAAGCTTTTAAAATTCTCTCTAGAATTTTCAAAATCCATGTCCACATGTTTACAATTTCACGTCAAAAAATGGCTAAAATTCCAGTTGAAATTTTTTCAAAGTCCCTTAAAAATTTTCCAATTTTTGTCCCAATTCTTCCCATTCCCATTGAAACTTTTCAAATCCCTCTCTAAATTGTTGAAATTCTGTTGAAGCTTTTAAAATTCTCTCTAGAATTTTCAAAATCCATGTCCACATGTTTACAATTTCACGTAACAAAATGGCTAAAATTCCAGTTGAAATTTTTTCAAAGTCCCTTAAAAATTTTCCAATTTTTGTCCCAATTCTTCCCATTCCCATTGAAACTTTTCAAATCCCTCTCAAAATTGTTGAAATTCTGTTGAAGCTTTTAAAATTCTCTCTAGAATTTTCAAAATCCATGGCCACATGTTTACAATTTCACGTCAAAAAAATGCTAAAATTCCAGTTGAAATTTTTTCAAAGTCCCTTAAAAATTTTCCAATTTTTGTCCCAATTCTTCCCATTCCCATTGAAACTTTTCAAATCCCTCTCAAAACTGTTGAAATTCTGTTGAAGCTTTTAAAATTCTCTCTAGAATTTTCAAAACCCATGTCCACATGTTTACAATTTCACGTCAAAAAATTGCTAAAATTCCAGTTGAAATTTTTTCAAAGTCCCTTAAAAATTTTCCAATTTTTGTCCCAATTCTTCCCATTCCCATTGAAACTTTTCAAATCCCTCTCAAAATTGTTGAAATTCTGTTAAAGCTTTTAAAATTCTCTCTAGAATTTTCAAAATCCATGTCCACATGTTTACAATTTCACGTCAAAAAATTGCTAAAATTCCAGTTGAAATTTTTTCAAAGTCCCTTAAAAATTTTCCAATTTTTGTCCCAATTCTTCCCATTCCCATTGAAACTTTTCAAATTCCTCTCAAAATTGTTGAAATTCTGTTGAAGCTTTTAAAATTCTCTCTAGAATTTTCAAAATCCATGTCCACATGTTTACAATTTCACGTCAAAAAATGGCTAAAATTCCAGTTGAAATTTTTTCAAAGTCCCTTAAAAATTTTCCAATTTTTGTCCCAATTCTTCCCATTCCCATTGAAACTTTTCAAATCCCTCTCAAAATTGTTGAAATTCTGTTGAAGCTTTTAAAATTCTCTCTAGAATTTTCAAAATCCATGGCCACATGTTTACAATTTCACGTCAAAAAATGGCTAAAATTCCAGTTGAAATTTTTTCAAAGTCCCTTAAAAATTTTCCAATTTTTGTCCCAATTCTTCCCATTCCCATTGAAACTTTTCAAATCCCTCTCAAAATTGTTGAAATTCTCTTGAAGCTTTTAAAATTCTCTCTAGAATTTTCAAAATCCATGGCCACATGTTTACAATTTCACGTCAAAAAATGGCTAAAATTCCAGTTGAAATTTTTTCAAGGTCCCTGAAAAATTTTCCAATTTTTGTCCCAATTCTTCCCATTCCCATTGAAACTTTTCAAATCCCTCTCAAAATTGTTGAAATTCTCTTGAAGCTTTTAAAATTCTCTCTAGAATTTTCAAAATCCATGTCCACATGTTTACAATTTCATGTCAAAAAATGGCTAAAATTCCAGTTGAAATTTTTTCAAAGTCCCTTAAAAATTTTCCAATTTTTGTCCCAATTCTTCCCATTCCCATTGAAACTTTTCAAATCCCTCTCAAAATTGTAGAAATTCTCTTGAAGCTTTTAAAATTCTCTCTAGAATTTTCAAAATCCATGGCCACATGTTTACAATTTCACGTCAAAAAATGGCTAAAATTCCAGTTGAAATTTTTTCAAAGTCCCTTAAAAATTTTCCAATTTTTGTCCCAATTCTTCCCATTCCCATTGAAACTTTTCAAATCCCTCTCAAAATTGTTGAAATTCTCTTGAAGCTTTTAAAATTCTCTCTAGAATTTTCAAAATCCATGTCCACATGTTTACAATTTCACGTAACAAAATGGCTAAAATTCCAGTTGAAATTTTTTCAAAGTCCCTTAAAAAATTTCCAATTTTTGTCCCAATTCTTCCCATTCCCATTGAAACTTTTCAAATCCCTCTCCAAATTGTTGAAATTCTGTTGAACCTTTTAAAATTCTCTCTAGAATTTTCAAAATCCATGTCCACATGTTTACAATTTCACGTCAAAAAATGGCTAAAATTCCAGTTGAAATTTTTTCAAAGTCCCTTAAAAGTTTTCCAATTTTTGTCCCAATTCTTCCCATTCCCATTGAAACTTTTCAAATCCCTCTCAAAATTGTTGAAATTCTGTTGAAGCTTTTAAAATTCTCTCTAGAATTTTCAAAATCCATGTCCACATGTTTACAATTTCACGTCAAAAAATGGCTAAAATTCCAGTGGAAATTTTTTCAAAGTCCCTTAAAAATTTTCCAATTTTTGTCCCAATTCTTCCCATTCCCATTGAAACTTTTCAAATCCCTCTCAAAATTGTTGAAATTCTGTTGAAGCTTTTAAAATTCTCTCTAGAATTTTCAAAATCCATGTCCACATGTTTACAATTTCACGTCAAAAAATTGCTAAAATTCCAGTTGAAATTTTTTCAAAGTCCCTTAAAAATTTTCCAATTTTTGTCCCAATTCTTCCCATTCCCATTGAAACTTTTCAAATCCCTCTCAAAATTGTTGAAATTCTCTTGAAGCTTTTAAAATTCTCTCTAGAATTTTCAAAATCCATGGCCACATGTTTACAATTTCACGTCAAAAAATGGCTAAAATTCCAGTTGAAATTTTTTCAAAGTCCCTTAAAAAATTTCCAATTTTTGTTCCAATTCTTCCCATTCCCATTGAAACTTTTCAAATCCCTCTCAAAATTGTTGAAATTCTCTTGAAGCTTTTAAAATTCTCTCTAGAATTTTCGAAATCCATGTCCACATGTTTACAATTTCACGTCAAAAAATGGCTAAAATTCCAGTTGAAATTTTTTCAAAGTCCCTTAAAAATTTTCCAATTTTTGTCCCAATTCTTCCCATTCCCATTGAAACTTTTCAAATCCCTCTCAAAATTGTTGAAATTCTCTTGAAGCTTTTAAAATTCTCTCTAGAATTTTCAAAATCCATGTCCACATGTTTACAATTTCACGTCAAAAAAATGCTAAAATTCCAGTTGAAATTTTTTCAAAGTCCCTTAAAAATTTTCCAATTTTTGTCCCAATTCTTCCCATTCCCATTGAAACTTTTCAAATTCCTCTCAAAATTGTTGAAATTCTGTTGAAGCTTTTAAAATTCTCTCTAGAATTTTCAAAATCCATGTCCACATGTTTACAATTTCACGTCAAAAAATGGCTAAAATTCCAGTTGAAATTTTTTCAAAGTCCCTTAAAAATTTTCCAATTTTTGTCCCAATTCTTCCCATTCCCATTGAAACTTTTCAAATCCCTCTCAAAATTGTTGAAATTCTGTTGAAGCTTTTAAAATTCTCTCTAGAATTTTCAAAATCCATGGCCACATGTTTACAATTTCACATCAAAAAATGGCTAAAATTCCAGTTGAAATTTTTTCAAAGTCCCTTAAAAAATTTCCAATTTTTGTCCCAATTCTTCCCATTCCCATTGAAACTTTTCAAATCCCTCTCAAAATTGTTGAAATTCTGTTAAAGCTTTTAAAATTCTCTCTAGAATTTTCAAAATCCATGGCCACATGTTTACAATTTCACGTCAAAAAATGGCTAAAATTCCAGTTGAAATTTTTTCAAAGTCCCTTAAAAATTTTCCAATTTTTGTCCCAATTCTTCCCATTCCCATTGAAACTTTTCAAATCCCTCTCAAAATTGTTGAAATTCTCTTGAAGCTTTTAAAATTCTCTCTAGAATTTTCAAAATCCATGTCCACGTTTACCATTTCACGTAACAAAATGGCTAAAATTCCAGTTGAAATTTTTTCAAAGTCCCTTAAAAATTTTCCAATTTTTGTCCCAATTCTTCCCATTCCCATTGAAACTTTTCAAATTCCTCTCAAAATTGTTGAAATTCTGTTGAAGCTTTTAAAATTCTCTCTAGAATTTTCAAAATCCATGTCCACATGTTTACAATTTCACGTCAAAAAAATGCTAAAATTCCAGTTGAAATTTTTTCAAAGTCCCTTAAAAATTTTCCAATTTTTGTCCCAATTCTTCCCATTCCCATTGAAACTTTTCAAATCCCTCTCAAAATTGTTGAAATTCTGTTGAAGCTTTTAAAATTCTCTCTAGAATTTTCAAAATCCATGTCCACATGTTTACAATTTCACGTAACAAAATGGCTAAAATTCCAGTTGAAATTTTTTCAAAGTCCCTTAAAAATTTTCCAATTTTTGTCCCAATTCTTCCCATTCCCATTGAAACTTTTCAAATCCCTCTCAAAATTGTTGAAATTCTGTTGAAGCTTTTAAAATTCTCTCTAGAATTTTCAAAATCCATGGCCACATGTTTACAATTTCACATCAAAAAATGGCTAAAATTCCAGTTGAAATTTTTTCAAAGTCCCTTAAAAGTTTTCCAATTTTTGTCCCAATTCTTCCCATTCCCATTGAAACTTTTCAAATCCCTCTCAAAATTGTTGAAATTCTGTTGAAGCTTTTAAAATTCTCTCTAGAATTTTCAAAATCCATGTCCACATGTTTACAATTTCATGTCAAAAAATGGCTAAAATTCCAGTTGAAATTTTTTCAAAGTCCCTTAAAAAATTTCCAATTTTTGTCCCAATTCTTCCCATTCCCATTGAAACTTTTCAAATCCCTCTCAAAATTGTTGAAATTCTGTTGAAGCTTTTAAAATTCTCTCTAGAATTTTCAAAATCCATGGCCACATGTTTACAATTTCACGTCAAAAAATGGCTAAAATTCCAGTTGAAATTTTTTCAAAGTCCCTTAAAAATTTTCCAATTTTTGTCCCAATTCTTCCCATTCCCATTGAAACTTTTCAAATCCCTCTCAAAATTGTTGAAATTCTGTTGAAGCTTTTAAAATTCTCTCTAGAATTTTCAAAATCCATGGCCACATGTTTACAATTTCACATCAAAAAATGGCTAAAATTCCAGTTGAAATTTTTTCAAAGTCCCTTAAAAGTTTTCCAATTTTTGTCCCAATTCTTCCCATTCCCATTGAAACTTTTCAAATCCCTCTCAAAATTGTTGAAATTCTGTTGAAGCTTTTAAAATTCTCTCTAGAATTTTCAAAATCCATGTCCACATGTTTACAATTTCATGTCAAAAAATGGCTAAAATTCCAGTTGAAATTTTTTCAAAGTCCCTTAAAAATTTTCCAATTTTTGTCCCAATTCTTCCCATTCCCATTGAAACTTTTCAAATCCCTCTCAAAATTGTTGAAATTCTCTTGAAGCTTTTAAAATTCTCACTAGAATTTTCAAAATCCATGTCCACGTTTACCATTTCACGTAACAAAATGGCTAAAATTCCAGTTGAAATTTTTTCAAAGTCCCTTAAAAATTTTCCAATTTTTGTCCCAATTCTTCCCATTCCCATTGAAACTTTTCAAATTCCTCTCAAAATTGTTGAAATTCTGTTGAAGCTTTTAAAATTCTCTCTAGAATTTTCAAAATTCATTTCCACATGTTTACAATTTCACGTCAAAAAATGGCTAAAATTCCAGTTGAAATTTTTTCAAAGTCCCTTAAAAATTTTCCAATTTTTGTCCCAATTCTTCCCATTCCCATTGAAACTTTTCAAATCCCTCTCAAAATTGTTGAAATTCTCTTGAAGCTTTTAAAATTCTCTCTAGAATTTTCAAAATCCATGGCCACATGTTTACAATTTCACGTCAAAAAATGGCTAAAATTCCAGTTGAAATTTTTTCAAAGTCCCTTAAAAATTTTCCAATTTTTGTCCCAATTCTTCCCATTCCCATTGAAACTTTTCAAATCCCTCTCAAAATTGTTGAAATTCTGTTGAACCTTTTAAAATTCTCTCTAGAATTTTCAAAATCCATGTCCACATGTTTACAATTTCACGTAAAAAAAATGCTAAAGTTCCAGTTGAAATTTTTTCAAAGTCCCTTAAAAATTATCCAATTTTTGTCCCAATTCTTCCCATTCCCATTGAAACTTTTCAAATTCCTCTCAAAATTGTTGAAATTCTGTTGAAGCTTTTAAAATTCTCTCTAGAATTTTCAAAATCCATGTCCACATGTTTACAATTTCACGTCAAAAAATGGCTAAAATTCCAGTTGAAATTTTTTCAAAGTCCCTTAAAAATTTTCCAATTTTTGTCCCAATTCTTCCCATTCCCATTGAAACTTTTCAAATCCCTCTCAAAATTGTTGAAATTCTGTTAAAGCTTTTAAAATTCTCTCTAGAATTTTCAAAATCCATGGCCACATGTTTACAATTTCACATCAAAAAATGGCTAAAATTCCAGTTGAAATTTTTTCAAAGTCCCTTAAAAATTTTCCAATTTTTGTCCCAATTCTTCCCATTCCCATTGAAACTTTTCAAATCCCTCTCAAAATTGTTGAAATTCTCTTGAAGCTTTTAAAATTCTCTCTAGAATTTTCAAAATCCATGGCCACATGTTTACAATTTCACGTCAAAAAATTGCTAAAATTCCAGTTGGAATTTTTTCAAAGTCCCTTAAAAATTTTCCAATTTTTGTCCCAATTCTTCCCATTCCCATTGAAACTTTTCAAATCCCTCTCAAAATTGTTGAAATTCTCTTGAAGCTTTTAAAATTCTCTCTAGAATTTTCAAAATCCATGTCCACATGTTTACAATTTCACGTCAAAAAATGGCTAAAATTCCAGTTGAAATTTTTTCAAAGTCCCTTAAAAATTTTCCAATTTTTGTCCCAATTCTTCCCATTCCCATTGAAACTTTTCAAATTCCTCTCAAAATTGTTGAAATTCTGTTGAAGCTTTTAAAATTCTCTCTAGAATTTTCAAAATCCATGGCCACATGTTTACAATTTCACGTCAAAAAATGGCTAAAATTCCAGTTGAAATTTTTTCAAAGTCCCTTAAAAATTTTCCAATTTTTGTCCCAATTCTTCCCATTCCCATTGAAACTTTTCAAATCCCTCTCAAAATTGTAGAAATTCTGTTAAAGCTTTTAAAATTCTCTCTAGAATTTTCAAAATCCATGGCCACATGTTTACAATTTCACGTCAAAAAATGGCTAAAATTCCAGTTGAAATTTTTTCAAAGTCCCTTAAAAAGTTTTCCAATTTTTGTCCCAATTCTTCCCATTCCCATTGAAACTTTTCAAATCCCTCTCAAAATTGTTGAAATTCTGTTGAAGCTTTTAAAATTCTCTCTAGAATTTTCAAAATCCATGTCCACATGTTTACAATTTCACGTCAAAAAATGGCTAAAATTCCAGTTGAAATTTTTTCAAAGTCCCTTAAAAATTTTCCAATTTTTGTCCCAATTCTTCCCATTCCCATTGAAACTTTTCAAATCCCTCTCAAAATTGTTGAAATTCTCTTGAAGCTTTTAAAATTCTCTCTAGAATTTTCAAAATCCATGTCCACATGTTTACCATTTCACGTAACAAAATGGCTAAAATTCCAGTTGAAATTTTTTCAAAGTCCCTTAAAAATTTTCCAATTTTTGTCCCAATTCTTCCCATTCCCATTGAAACTTTTCAAATCCCTCTCAAAATTGTTGAAATTCTGTTGAACCTTTTAAAATTCTCTCTAGAATTTTCAAAATCCATGGCCACATGTTTACAATTTCACGTAAAAAAAATGCTAAAGTTCCAGTTGAAATTTTTTCAAAGTCCCTTAAAAATTATCCAATTTTTGTCCCAATTCTTCCCATTCCCATTGAAACTTTTCAAATTCCTCTCAAAATTGTTGAAATTCTGTTGAAGCTTTTAAAATTCTCTCTAGAATTTTCAAAATCCATGTCCACATGTTTACAATTTCACGTCAAAAAATGGCTAAAATTCCAGTTGAAATTTTTTCAAAGTCCCTTAAAAATTTTCCAATTTTTGTCCCAATTCTTCCCATTCCCATTGAAACTTTTCAAATCCCTCTCAAAATTGTTGAAATTCTGTTAAAGCTTTTAAAATTCTCTCTAGAATTTTCAAAATCCATGGCCACATGTTTACAATTTCACATCAAAAAATGGCTAAAATTCCAGTTGAAATTTTTTCAAAGTCCCTTAAAAATTTTCCAATTTTTGTCCCAATTCTTCCCATTCCCATTGAAACTTTTCAAATCCCTCTCAAAATTGTTGAAATTCTCTTGAAGCTTTTAAAATTCTCTCTAGAATTTTCAAAATCCATGGCCACATGTTTACAATTTCACGTCAAAAAATTGCTAAAATTCCAGTTGGAATTTTTTCAAAGTCCCTTAAAAATTTTCCAATTTTTGTCCCAATTCTTCCCATTCCCATTGAAACTTTTCAAATCCCTCTCAAAATTGTTGAAATTCTCTTGAAGCTTTTAAAATTCTCACTAGAATTTTCAAAATCCATGTCCACATGTTTACCATTTCACGTAACAAAATGGCTAAAATTCCAGTTGAAATTTTTTCAAAGTCCCTTAAAAATTTTCCAATTTTTGTCCCAATTCTTCCCATTCCCATTGAAACTTTTCAAATTCCTCTCAAAATTGTTGAAATTCTGTTGAAGCTTTTAAAATTCTCTCTAGAATTTTCAAAATCCATGGCCACATGTTTACAATTTCACGTCAAAAAATGGCTAAAATTCCAGTTGAAATTTTTTCAAAGTCCCTTAAAAATTTTCCAATTTTTGTCCCAATTCTTCCCATTCCCATTGAAACTTTTCAAATCCCTCTCAAAATTGTTGAAATTCTCTTGAAGCTTTTAAAATTCTCTCTAGAATTTTCAAAATCCATGGCCACATGTGTACAATTTCACGTCAAAAAATGGCTAAAATTCCAGTTGAAATTTTTTCAAAGTCCCTTAAAAGTTTTCCAATTTTTGTCCCAATTCTTCCCATTCCCATTGAAACTTTTCAAATCCCTCTCAAAATTGTTGAAATTCTGTTGAAGCTTTTAAAATTCTCTCTAGAATTTTCAAAATCCATGTCCACATGTTTACAATTTCACGTCAAAAAATGGCTAAAATTCCAGTTGAAATTTTTTCAAAGTCCCTTAAAAATTTTCCAATTTTTGTCCCAATTCTTCCCATTCCCATTGAAACTTTTCAAATCCCTCTCAAAATTGTTGAAATTCTCTTGAAGCTTTTAAAATTCTCTCTAGAATTTTCAAAATCCATGTCCACATGTTTACCATTTCACGTAACAAAATGGCTAAAATTCCAGTTGAAATTTTTTCAAAGTCCCTTAAAAATTTTCCAATTTTTGTCCCAATTCTTCCCATTCCCATTGAAACTTTTCAAATCCCTCTCAAAATTGTTGAAATTCTGTTAAAGCTTTTAAAATTCTCTCTAGAATTTTCAAAATCCCTGGCCACATGTTTACAATTTCACGTCAAAAAATGGCTAAAATTCCAGTTGAAATTTTTTCAAAGTCCCTTAAAAATTTTCCAATTTTTGTCCCAATTCTTCCCATCCCCATTGAAACTTTTCAAATCCCTCTCAAAATTGTTGAAATTCTCTTGAAGCTTTTAAAATTCTCTCTAGAATTTTCAAAATCCATGGCCACATGTTTACAATTTCACGTAACAAAATGGCTAAAATTCCAGTTGAAATTTTTTCAAAGTCCCTTAAAAATTTTCCAATTTTTGTCCCAATTCTTCCCATTCCCATTGAAACTTTTCAAATCCCTCTCAAAATTGTTGAAATTCTCTTGAAGCTTTTAAAATTCTCTCTAGAATTTTCAAAATCCATGGCCACATGTTTACAATTTCACATCAAAAAAATGCTAAAATTCCAGTTGAAATTTTTTCAAAGTCCCTTAAAAATTTTCCAATTTTTGTCCCAATTCTTCCCATTCCCATTGAAACTTTTCAAATCCCTCTCAAAATTGTTGAAATTCTCTTGAAGCTTTTAAAATTCTCTCTAGAATTTTCAAAATCCATGGCCACATGTTTACAATTTCACGTAACAAAATGGCTAAAATTCCAGTTGAAATTTTTTCAAAGTCCCTTAAAAATTTTCCAATTTTTGTCCCAATTCTTCCCATTCCCATTGAAACTTTTCAAATCCCTCTCAAAATTGTTGAAATTCTCTTGAAGCTTTTAAAATTCTCTCTAGAATTTTCAAAATCCATGGCCACATGTTTACAATTTCACATCAAAAAAATGCTAAAATTCCAGTTGAAATTTTTTCAAAGTCCCTTAAAAATTTTCCAATTTTTGTCCCAATTCTTCCCATTCCCATTGAAACTTTTCAAATCCCTCTCCAAATTGTTGAAATTCTCTTGAAGCTTTTAAAATTCTCTCTAGAATTTTCGAAATCCATATCCACATGTTTACAATTTCACGTCAAAAAATGGCTAAAATTCCAGTTGAAATTTTTTCAAAGTCCCTTAAAAATTTTCCAATTTTTGTCCCAATTCTTCCCATTCCCATTGAAACTTTTCAAATTCCTCTCAAAATTGTTGAAATTCTGTTGAAGCTTTTAAAATTCTCTCTAGAATTTTCAAAATCCATGTCCACATGTTTACAATTTCACGTCAAAAAATTGCTAAAATTCCAGTTGAAATTTTTTCAAAGTCCCTTAAAAATTTTCCAATTTTTGTCCCAATTCTTCCCATTCCCATTGAAACTTTTCAAATCCCTCTCAAAATTGTTGAAATTCTGTTGAACCTTTTAAAATTCTCTCTAGAATTTTCAAAATCCATGTCCACATGTTTACAATTTCACGTCAAAAAATGGCTAAAATTCCAGTTGAAATTTTTTCAAAGTCCCTTAAAAATTTTCCAATTTTTGTCCCAATTCTTCCCATTCCCATTGAAACTTTTCAAATCCCTCTCAAAATTGTTGAAATTCTGTTGAAGCTTTTAAAATTCTCTCTAGAATTTTCAAAATCCATGTCCACATGTTTACAATTTCACGTAACAAAATGGCTAAAATTCCAGTTGAAATTTTTTCAAAGTCCCTTAAAAATTTTCCAATTTTTGTCCCAATTCTTCCCATTCCCATTGAAACTTTTCAAATTCCTCTCAAAATTGTTGAAATTCTGTTGAAGCTTTTAAAATTCTCTCTAGAATTTTCAAAATCCATGGCCACATGTTTACAATTTCACGTAACAAAATGGCTAAAATTCCAGTTGAAATTTTTTCAAAGTCCCTTAAAAATTTTCCAATTTTTGTCCCAATTCTTCCCATTCCCATTGAAACTTTTCAAATCCCTCTCAAAATTGTTGAAATTCTCTTGAACCTTTTAAAATTCTCTCTAGAATTTTCAAAATCCATGTCCACATGTTTACAATTTCACGTAAAAAAAATGCTAAAATTCCAGTTGAAATTTTTTCAAAGTCCCTTAAAAATTTTCCAATTTTTGTCCCAATTCTTCCCATTCCCATTGAACTTTTCAAATCCCTCTCAAAATTGTGGAAATTCTCTTGAAGCTTTTAAAATTCTCTCTAGAATTTTCAAAATCCATGTCCACATGTTTACAATTTCACGTCAAAAAATGGCTAAAATTCCAGTTGAAATTTTTTCAAAGTCCCTTAAAAACTTTCCAATTTTTGTCCCAATTCTTCCCATTCCCATTGAAACTTTTCAAATCCCTCTCAAAATTGTTGAAATTCTCTTGAAGCTTTTAAAATTCTCTCTAGAATTTTCAAAATCCATGTCCACATGTTTACAATTTCACGTCAAAAAATGGCTAAAATTCCAGTTGAAATTTTTTCAAAGTCCCTTAAAAATTTTCCAATTTTTGTCCCAATTCTTCCCATTCCCATTGAAACTTTTCAAATCCCTCTCAAAATGGTTGAAATTCTGTTGAAGCTTTTAAAATTCTCTCTAGAATTTTCAAAATCCCTGGCCACATGTTTACAATTTCACGTCAAAAAATGGCTAAAATTCCAGTTGAAATTTTTTCAAAGTCCCTTAAAAATTTTCCAATTTTTGTCCCAATTCTTCCCATTCCCATTGAAACTTTTCAAATCCCTATCAAAATTGTTGAAATTCTCTTGAAGCTTTTAAAATTCTCTCTAGAATTTTCGAAATCCATGTCCACATGTTTACAATTTCACGTAAAAAAAATGCTAAAATTCCAGTTGAAATTTTTTCAAAGTCCCTTAAAAATTATCCAATTTTTGTCCCAATTCTTCCCATTCCCATTGAAACTTTTCAAATTCCTCTCAAAATTGTTGAAATTCTGTTGAAGCTTTTAAAATTCTCTCTAGAATTTTCAAAATCCATGGCCACATGTTTACAATTTCACGTCAAAAAATGGCTAAAATTCCAGTTGAAATTTTTTCAAAGTCCCTTAAAAATTTTCCAATTTTTGTCCCAATTCTTCCCATTCCCATTGAAACTTTTCAAATCCCTCTCAAAATTGTTGAAATTCTCTTGAAGCTTTTAAAATTCTCTCTAGAATTTTCAAAATCCATGTCCACATGTTTACAATTTCACGTCAAAAAATGGCTAAAATTCCAGTTGAAATTTTTTCAAAGTCCCTTAAAAATTTTCCAATTTTTGTCCCAATTCTTCCCATTCCCATTGAAACTTTTCAAATCCCTCTCAAAATTGTTGAAATTCTCTTGAAGCTTTTAAAATTCTCTCTAGAATTTTCAAAATCCATGGCCACATGTTTACAATTTCACGTCAAAAAATGGCTAAAATTCCAGTTGAAATTTTTTCAAAGTCCCTTAAAAATTTTCCAATTTTTGTCCCAATTCTTCCCATTCCCATTGAAACTTTTCAAATCCCTCTCAAAATTGTAGAAATTCTCTTGAAGCTTTTAAAATTCTCTCTAGAATTTTCAAAATCCATGGCCACATGTTTACAATTTCACGTCAAAAAATGGCTAAAATTCCAGTTGAAATTTTTTCAAAGTCCCTTAAAAATTTTCCAATTTTTGTCCCCATTCTTCCCATTCCCATTGAAACTTTTCAAATTCCTCTCAAAATAGTAGAAATTCTGTTGAAGCTTTTAAAATTCTCTCTAGAATTTTCAAAATCCATGTCCACATGTTTACAATTTCACGTCAAAAAATGGCTAAAATTCCAGTTGAAATTTTTTCAAAGTCCCTTAAAAATTTTCCAATTTTTGTCCCAATTCTTCCCATTCCCATTGAAACTTTTCAAATCCCTCTCAAAATTGTTGAAATTCTCTTGAAGCTTTTAAAATTCTCTCTAGAATTTTCAAAATCCATGTCCACATGTTTACAATTTCACGTAACAAAATGGCTAAAATTCCAGTTGAAATTTTTTCAAAGTCCCTTAAAAATTTTCCAATTTTTGTCCCAATTCTTCCCATTCCCATTGAAACTTTTCAAATCCCTATCAAAATTGTTGAAATTCTCTTGAAGCTTTTAAAATTCTCTCTAGAATTTTCGAAATCCATGTCCACATGTTTACAATTTCACGTAAAAAAAATGCTAAAATTCCAGTTGAAATTTTTTCAAAGTCCCTTAAAAATTATCCAATTTTTGTCCCAATTCTTCCCATTCCCATTGAAACTTTTCAAATTCCTCTCAAAATTGTTGAAATTCTGTTGAAGCTTTTAAAATTCTCTCTAGAATTTTCAAAATCCATGGCCACATGTTTACAATTTCACGTCAAAAAATGGCTAAAATTCCAGTTGAAATTTTTTCAAAGTCCCTTAAAAATTTTCCAATTTTTGTCCCAATTCTTCCCATTCCCATTGAAACTTTTCAAATCCCTCTCAAAATTGTTGAAATTCTGTTGAAGCTTTTAAAATTCTCTCTAGAATTTTCAAAATCCATGGCCACATGTTTACAATTTCACGTCAAAAAATGGCTAAAATTCCAGTTGAAATTTTTTCAAAGTCCCTTAAAAATTTTCCAATTTTTGTCCCAATTCTTCCCATTCCCATTGAAACTTTTCAAATCCCTCTCAAAATTGTTGAAATTCTCTTGAAGCTTTTAAAATTCTCTCTAGAATTTTCAAAATCCATGGCCACATGTTTACAATTTCACGTCAAAAAATGGCTAAAATTCCAGTTGAAATTTTTTCAAAGTCCCTTAAAAATTTTCCAATTTTTGTCCCAATTCTTCCCATTCCCATTGAAACTTTTCAAATCCCTCTCAAAATTGTTGAAATTCTCTTGAAGCTTTTAAAATTCTCTCTAGAATTTTCAAAATCCATGGCCACATGTTTACAATTTCACGTCAAAAAATGGCTAAAATTCCAGTTGAAATTTTTTCAAAGTCCCTTAAAAATTTTCCAATTTTTGTCCCCATTCTTCCCATTCCCATTGAAACTTTTCAAATTCCTCTCAAAATAGTAGAAATTCTGTTGAAGCTTTTAAAATTCTCTCTAGAATTTTCAAAATCCATGTCCACATGTTTACAATTTCACGTCAAAAAATGGCTAAAATTCCAGTTGAAATTTTTTCAAAGTCCCTTAAAAATTTTCCAATTTTTGTCCCAATTCTTCCCATTCCCATTGAAACTTTTCAAATTCCTCTCAAAATTGTTGAAATTCTGTTGAAGCTTTTAAAATTCTCTCTAGAATTTTCAAAATCCATGTCCACATGTTTACAATTTCACGTAACAAAATGGCTAAAATTCCAGTTGAAATTTTTTCAAAGTCCCTTAAAAATTTTCCAATTTTTGTCCCAATTCTTCCCATTCCCATTGAAACTTTTCAAATCCCTCTCAAAATTGTTGAAATTCTCTTGAAGCTTTTAAAATTCTCTCTAGAATTTTCAAAATCCATGTCCACATGTTTACAATTTCACGTCAAAAAATGGTAACATTCCAGTTGAAATTTTTTAAAAGTCCCTTAAAAATTTTCCAATTTTTGTCCCAATTCTTCCCATTCCCATTGAAACTTTTCAAATTCCTCTCAAAATTGTTGAAATTCTGTTGAAGCTTTTAAAATTCTCTCTAGAATTTTCAAAATCCATGTCCAC
This sequence comes from Streptopelia decaocto, assembly GCF_964273445.1. Lineage (NCBI taxonomy): Eukaryota > Metazoa > Chordata > Aves > Columbiformes > Columbidae > Streptopelia > Streptopelia decaocto. The sequence continues at coordinate 29,439 of NW_028117116.1, forward strand.
ATGTTTACAATTTCACGTCAAAAAATGGCTAAAATTCCAGTTGAAATTTTTTCAAAGTCCCTTAAAAATTTTCCAATTTTTGTCCCAATTCTTCCCATTCCCATTGAAACTTTTCAAATCCCTCTCAAAATTGTTGAAATTCTGTTGAAGCTTTTAAAATTCTCTCTAGAATTTTCAAAATCCATGTCCACATGTTTACAATTTCACGTCAAAAAATGGCTAAAATTCCAGTTGAAATTTTTTCAAAGTCCCTTAAAAATTTTCCAATTTTTGTCCCAATTCTTCCCATTCCCATTGAAACTTTTCAAATCCCTCTCAAAACTGTAGAAATTCTGTTAAAGCTTTTAAAATTCTCTCTAGAATTTTCAAAATCCATGTCCACATGTTTACAATTTCACGTAAAAAAATGGCTAAAATTCCAGTTGAAATTTTTTCAAAGTCCCTTAAAAATTTTCCAATTTTTGTCCCAATTCTTCCCATTCCCATTGAAACTTTTCAAATCCCTCTCAAAATTGTTGAAATTCTGTTGAAGCTTTTAAAATTCTCTCTAGAATTTTCAAAATCCATGGCCACATGTTTACAATTTCACATAAAAAAATGGCTAAAATTCCAGTTGAAATTTTTTCAAAGTCCCTTAAAAATTTTCCAATTTTTGTCCCAATTCTTCCCATTCCCATTGAAACTTTTCAAATCCCTCTCAAAATTGTTGAAATTCTGTTGAAGCTTTTAAAATTCTCTCTAGAATTTTCAAAATCCATGTCCACATGTTTACAATTTCTCGTCAAAAAATTGCTAAAATTCCAGTTGAAATTTTTTCAAAGTCCCTTAAAAATTTTCCAATTTTTGTCCCAATTCTTCCCATTCCCATTGAAACTTTTCAAATCCCTCTCAAAATTGTTGAAATTCTGTTGAAGCTTTTAAAATTCTCCCTAGAATTTTCAAAATCCATGGCCATATGTTTACAATTTCACGTAAAAAAAATGCTAAAATTCCAGTTGAAATTTTTTCAAAGTCCCTTAAAAATTTTCCAATTTTTGTCCCAATTCTTCCCATTCCCATTGAAACTTTTCAAATCCCTCTCAAAATGGTTGAAATTCTGTTGAAGCTTTTAAAATTCTCTCTAGAATTTTCAAAATCCATGTCCACATGTTTACAATTTCACGTAACAAAATGGCTAAAATTCCAGTTGAAATTTTTTCAAAGTCCCTTAAAAATTTTCCAATTTTTGTCCCAATTCTTCCCATTCCCATTGAAACTTTTCAAATCCCTCTCAAAATGGTTGAAATTCTCTTGAAGCTTTTAAAATTCTCTCTAGAATTTTCAAAATCCATGTCCACATGTTTACAATTTCACGTCAAAAAATGGTAACATTCCAGTTGAAATTTTTTCAAAGTCCCTTAAAAATTTTCCAATTTTTGTCCCAATTCTTCCCATTCCCATTGAAACTTTTCAAATTCCTCTCAAAATTGTTGAAATTCTGTTGAAGCTTTTAAAATTCTCTCTAGAATTTTCAAAATCCATGGCCACATGTTTACAATTTCACGTCAAAAAATGGCTAAAATTCCAGTTGAAATTTTTTCAAAGTCCCTTAAAAATTTTCCAATTTTTGTCCCAATTCTTCCCATTCCCATTGAAACTTTTCAAATGCCTCTCAAAATTGTTGAAATTCTGTTGAAGCTTTTAAAATTCTCTCTAGAATTTTCAAAATCCATGGCCACATGTTTACAATTTCACGTCAAAAAATGGCTAAAATTCCAGTTGAAATTTTTTCAAAGTCCCTTAAAAATTTTCCAATTTTTGTCCCAATTCTTCCCATTCCCATTGAAACTTTTCAAATCCCTCTCAAAATTGTTGAAATTCTCTTGAAGCTTTTAAAATTCTCTCTAGAATTTTCAAAATCCATGTCCACATGTTTACAATTTCACGTCAAAAAATTGCTAAAATTCCAGTTGAAATTTTTTCAAAGTCCCTTAAAAATTTTCCAATTTTTGTCCCAATTCTTCCCATTCCCATTGAAACTTTTCAAATCCCTCTCAAAATTGTTGAAATTCTCTTGAAGCTTTTAAAATTCTCTCTAGAATTTTCAAAATCCATGGCCACATGTTTACAATTTCACGTCAAAAAATGGCTAAAATTCCAGTTGAAATTTTTTCAAAGTCCCTTAAAAATTTTCCAATTTTTGTCCCAATTCTTCCCATTCCCATTGAAACTTTTCAAATCCCTCTCAAAATTGTTGAAATTCTGTTGAAGCTTTTAAAATTATCTCTAGAATTTTCAAAATCCATGGCCACATGTTTACAATTTCACGTAACAAAATGGCTAAAATTCCAGTTGAAATTTTTTCAAAGTCCCTTAAAAATTTTCCAATTTTTGTCCCAATTCTTCCCATTCCCATTGAAACTTTTCAAATCCCTCTCAAAATTGTTGAAATTCTGTTGAACCTTTTAAAATTCTCTCTAGAATTTTCAAAATCCATGTCCACATGTTTACAATTTCACATCAAAAAATGGTAACATTCCAGTTGAAATTTTTTCAAAGTCCCTTAAAAATTTTCCAATTTTTGTCCCAATTCTTCCCATTCCCATTGAAACTTTTCAAATCCCTCTCAAAATTGTTGAAATTCTCTTGAAGCTTTTAAAATTCTCTCTAGACTTTTCAAAATCCATGTCCACATGTTTACAATTTCACGTCAAAAAATGGCTAAAATTCCAGTTGCAATTTTTTCAAAGTCCCTTAAAAATTTTCCAATTTTTGCCCCAATTCTTCCCATTCCCATTGAAACTTTTCAAATCCCTCTCAAAATTGTTGAAATTCTCTTGAAGCTTTTAAAATTCTCTCTAGAATTTTCAAAATCCATGGCCACATGTTTACAATTTCACGTAAAAAAATGGCTAAAATTCCAGTTGAAATTTTTTCAAAGTCCCTTAAAAATTTTCCAATTTTTGTCCCAATTCTTCCCATTCCCATTGAAACTTTTCAAATCCCTCTCAAAACTGTAGAAATTCTGTTAAAGCTTTTAAAATTCTCTCTAGAATTTTCAAAATCCATGTCCACATGTTTACAATTTCACGTAAAAAAATGGCTAAAATTCCAGTTGAAATTTTTTCAAAGTCCCTTAAAAATTTTCCAATTTTTGTCCCAATTCTTCCCATTCCCATTGAAACTTTTCAAATTCCTCTCAAAATTGTTGAAATTCTGTTGAAGCTTTTAAAATTCTCTCTAGAATTTTCAAAATCCATGGCCACATGTTTACAATTTCACATAAAAAAATGGCTAAAATTCCAGTTGAAATTTTTTCAAAGTCCCTTAAAAATTTTCCAATTTTTGTCCCAATTCTTCCCATTCCCATTGAAACTTTTCAAATCCCTCTCAAAATTGTTGAAATTCTCTTGAAGCTTTTAAAATTCTCTCTAGAATTTTCAAAATCCATGGCCACATGTTTACAATTTCACGTCAAAAAATGGCTAAAATTCCAGTAGAAATTTTTTCAAAGTCCCTTAAAAATTTTCCAATTTTTGTCCCAATTCTTCCCATTCCCATTGAAACTTTTCAAATCCCTCTCAAAATTGTTGAAATTCTCTTGAAGCTTTTAAAATTCTCTCTAGAATTTTCAAAATCCATGGCCACATGTTTACAATTTCACGTCAAAAAATGGCTAAAATTCCAGTTGAAATTTTTTCAAAGTCCCTTAAAAATTTTCCAATTTTTGTCCCAATTCTTCCCATTCCCATTGAAACTTTTCAAATCCCTCTCAAAATTGTTGAAATTCTCTTGAAGCTTTTAAAATTCTCTCTAGAATTTTCAAAATCCATGTCCACATGTTTACAATTTCATGTCAAAAAATTGCTAAAATTCCAGTTGAAATTTTTTCAAAGTCCCTTAAAAATTTTCCAATTTTTGTCCCAATTCTTCCCATTCCCATTGAAACTTTTCAAATCCCTCTCAAAATTGTTGAAATTCTCTTGAAGCTTTTAAAATTCTCTCTAGAATTTTCAAAATCCATGGCCACATGTTTACAATTTCACGTAACAAAATGGCTAAAATTCCAGTTGAAATTTTTTCAAAGTCCCTTAAAAATTTTCCAATTTTTGTCCCAATTCTTCCCATTCCCATTGAAACTTTTCAAATCCCTCTCAAAATTGTTGAAATTCTGTTGAACCTTTTAAAATTCTCTCTAGAATTTTCAAAATCCATGTCCACATGTTTACAATTTCACATCAAAAAATGGTAACATTCCAGTTGAAATTTTTTCAAAGTCCCTTAAAAATTTTCCAATTTTTGTCCCAATTCTTCCCATTCCCATTGAAACTTTTCAAATCCCTCTCAAAATTGTTGAAATTCTGTTGAAGCTTTTAAAATTCTCTCTAGAATTTTCAAAATCCATGTCCACATGTTTACAATTTCTCGTCAAAAAATTGCTAAAATTCCAGTTGAAATTTTTTCAAAGTCCCTTAAAAATTTTCCAATTTTTGTCCCAATTCTTCCCATTCCCATTGAAACTTTTCAAATCCCTCTCAAAATTGTTGAAATTCTGTTGAAGCTTTTAAAATTCTCCCTAGAATTTTCAAAATCCATGGCCATATGTTTACAATTTCACGTAAAAAAAATGCTAAAATTCCAGTTGAAATTTTTTCAAAGTCCCTTAAAAATTTTCCAATTTTTGTCCCAATTCTTCCCATTCCCATTGAAACTTTTCAAATCCCTCTCAAAATGGTTGAAATTCTCTTGAAGCTTTTAAAATTCTCTCTAGAATTTTCAAAATCCATGTCCACATGTTTACAATTTCACGTAACAAAATGGCTAAAATTCCAGTTGAAATTTTTTCAAAGTCCCTTAAAAATTTTCCAATTTTTGTCCCAATTCTTCCCATTCCCATTGAAACTTTTCAAATCCCTCTCAAAATGGTTGAAATTCTCTTGAAGCTTTTAAAATTCTCTCTAGAATTTTCAAAATCCATGGCCACATGTTTACAATTTCACGTCAAAAACTGGTAACATTCCAGTTGAAATTTTTTCAAAGTCCCTTAAAAATTTTCCAATTTTTGTCCCAATTCTTCCCATTCCCATTGAAACTTTTCAAATTCCTCTCAAAATTGTTGAAATTCTGTTGAAGCTTTTAAAATTCTCTCTAGAATTTTCAAAATCCATGGCCACATGTTTACAATTTCACGTCAAAAAATGGCTAAAATTCCAGTTGAAATTTTTTCAAAGTCCCTTAAAAATTTTCCAATTTTTGTCCCAATTCTTCCCATTCCCATTGAAACTTTTCAAATCCCTCTCAAAATTGTAGAAATTCTGTTGAAGCTTTTAAAATTCTCTCTAGAATTTTCAAAATCCATGTCCACATGTTTACAATTTCATGTCAAAAAATTGCTAAAATTCCAGTTGAAATTTTTTCAAAGTCCCTTAAAAATTTTCCAATTTTTGTCCCAATTCTTCCCATTCCCATTGAAACTTTTCAAATCCCTCTCAAAATTGTTGAAATTCTGTTGAAGCTTTTAAAATTCTCCCTAGAATTTTCAAAATCCATGGCCATATGTTTACAATTTCACGTAAAAAAAATGCTAAAATTCCAGTTGAAATTTTTTCAAAGTCCCTTAAAAATTTTCCAATTTTTGTCCCAATTCTTCCCATTCCCATTGAAACTTTTCAAATCCCTCTCAAAATGGTTGAAATTCTGTTGAAGCTTTTAAAATTCTCTCTAGAATTTTCAAAATCCATGTCCACATGTTTACAATTTCACGTCAAAAAATGGCTAAAATTCCAGTTGAAATTTTTTCAAAGTCCCTTAAAAATTTTCCAATTTTTGTCCCAATTCTTCCCATTCCCATTGAAACTTTTCAAATTCCTCTCAAAATGGTTGAAATTCTGTTGAAGCTTTGAAAATTCTCTCTAGAATTTTCAAAATCCATGTCCACATGTTTACAATTTCACGTCAAAAAATGGTAACATTCCAGTTGAAATTTTTTCAAAGTCCCTTAAAAATTTTCCAATTTTTGTCCCAATTCTTCCCATTCCCATTGAAACTTTTCAAATTCCTCTCAAAATTGTTGAAATTCTGTTGAAGCTTTTAAAATTCTCTCTAGAATTTTCAAAATCCATGGCCACATGTTTACAATTTCACGTCAAAAAATGGCTAAAATTCCAGTTGAAATTTTTTCAAAGTCCCTTAAAAATTTTCCAATTTTTGTCCCAATTCTTCCCATTCCCATTGAAACTTTTCAAATGCCTCTCAAAATTGTTGAAATTCTGTTGAAGCTTTTAAAATTCTCTCTAGAATTTTCAAAATCCATGTCCACATGTTTACAATTTCACGTCAAAAAATGGCTAAAATTCCAGTTGAAATTTTTTCAAAGTCCCTTAAAAATTTTCCAATTTTTGTCCCAATTCTTCCCATTCCCATTGAAACTTTTCAAATCCCTCTCAAAATTGTTGAAATTCTCTTGAAGCTTTTAAAATTCTCTCTAGAATTTTCAAAATCCATGGCCACATGTTTACAATTTCACGTCAAAAAATGGCTAAAATTCCAGTTGAAATTTTTTCAAAGTCCCTTAAAAATTTTCCAATTTTTGTCCCAATTCTTCCCATTCCCATTGAAACTTTTCAAATCCCTCTCCAAATTGTTGAAATTCTGTTGAAGCTTTTAAAATTCTCTCTAGAATTTTCAAAATCCATGGCCACATGTTTACAATTTCACGTCAAAAAATGGCTAAAATTCCAGTTGAAATTTTTTCAAAGTCCCTTAAAAATTTTCCAATTTTTGTCCCAATTCTTCCCATTCCCATTGAAACTTTTCAAATCCCTCTCAAAATTGTTGAAATTCTGTTGAAGCTTTTAAAATTCTCTCTAGAATTTTCAAAATCCATGTCCACATGTTTACAATTTCACGTCAAAAAATGGCTAAAATTCCTGTTGAAATTTTTTCAAAGTCCCTTAAAAATTTTCCAATTTTTGTCCCAATTCTTCCCATTCCCATTGAAACTTTTCAAATCCCTCTCAAAATGGTTGAAATTCTGTTGAAGCTTTTAAAATTCTCTCTAGAATTTTCAAAATCCATGTCCACATGTTTACAATTTCACGTCAAAAAATGGCTAAAATTCCAGTTGAAATTTTTTCAAAGTCCCTTAAAAATTTTCCAATTTTTGTCCCAATTCTTCCCATTCCCATTGAAACTTTTCAAATCCCTCTCAAAATTGTTGAAATTCTCTTGAAGCTTTTAAAATTCTCTCTAGAATTTTCAAAATCCATGGCCACATGTTTACCATTTCACGTCAAAAATGGCTAAAATTCCAGTTGAAATTTTTTCAAAGTCCCTTAAAAATTTTCCAATTTTTGTCCCAATTCTTCCCATTCCCATTGAAACTTTTCAAATCCCTCTCAAAATTGTTGAAATTCTCTTGAAGCTTTTAAAATTCTCTCTAGAATTTTCAAAATCCATGTCCACATGTTTACAATTTCACGTAAAAAAATTGCTAAAATTCCAGTTGAAATTTTTTCAAAGTCCCTTAAAAATTTTCCAATTTTTGTCCCAATTCTTCCCATTCCCATTGAAACTTTTCAAATCCCTCTCAAAATTGTAGAAATTCTGTTAAAGCTTCTAAAATTCTCTCTAGAATTTTCAAAATCCATGTCCACATGTTTACAATTTCACGTCAAAAAATGGCTAAAATTCCAGTTGAAATTTTTTCAAAGTCCCTTAAAAATTTTCCAATTTTTGTCCCAATTCTTCCCATTCCCATTGAAACTTTTCAAATCCCTCTCAAAATTGTTGAAATTCTCTTGAAGCTTTTAAAATTCTCTCTAGAATTTTCAAAATCCATGTCCACATGTTTATAATTTCACGGAAAAAAAAAATGCTAAAATTCCAGTTGAAATTTTTTCAAAGTCCCTTAAAAATTTTCCAATTTTTGTCCCAATTCTTCCCATTCCCATTGAAACTTTTCAAATCCCTCTCAAAATTGTTGAAATTCTGTTGAAGCTTTTAAAATTCTCTCTAGAATTTTCAAAATCCATGGCCACATGTTTACAATTTCACGTCAAAAAATGGCTAAAATTCCAGTTGAAATTTTTTCAAAGTCCCTTAAAAATTTTCCAATTTTTGTCCCAATTCTTCCCATTCCCATTGAAACTTTTCAAATCCCTCTCAAAATTGTTGAAATTCTCTTGAAGCTTTTAAAATTCTCTCTAGAATTTTCAAAATCCATGTCCACATGTTTACAATTTCACGTCAAAAATGGCTAAAATTCCAGTTGAAATTTTTTCAAAGTCCCTTAAAAATTTTCCAATTTTTGTCCCAATTCTTCCCATTCCCATTGAAACTTTTCAAATCCCTCTCAAAATTGTTGAAATTCTCTTGAAGCTTTTAAAATTCTCTCTAGAATTTTCAAAATCCATGGCCACATGTTTACAATTTCACGTCAAAAAAATGGTAAAATTCCAGTTGAAATTTTTTCAAAGTCCCTTAAAAATTTTCCAATTTTTGTCCCAATTCTTCCCATTCCCATTGAAACTTTTCAAATCCCTCTCAAAATTGTTGAAATTCTGTTGAAGCTTTTAAAATTCTCTCTAGAATTTTCAAAATCCATGGCCAGATGTTTACAATTTCACGTCAAAAAATGGCTAAAATTCCAGTTGAAATTTTTTCAAAGTCCCTTAAAAATTTTCCAATTTTTGTCCCAATTCTTCCCATTCCCATTGAAACTTTTCAAATCCCTCTCAAAATTGTTGAAATTCTGTTGAACCTTTTAAAATTCTCTCTAGAATTTTCAAAATCCATGTCCACATGTTTACAATTTCACGTCAAAAAAATGGTAAAATTCCAGTTGAAATTTTTTCAAAAAGTCCCTTAAAAATTTTCCAATTTTTGTCCCAATTCTTCCCATTCCCATTGAAACTTTTCAAATTCCTCTCAAAATTGTTGAAATTCTGTTGAAGCTTTTAAAATTCTCTCTAGAATTTTCAAAATCCATGTCCACATGTTTACAATTTCACGTCAAAAAATGGCTAAAATTCCAGTTGAAATTTTTTCAAAGTCCCTTAAAAATTTTCCAATTTTTGTCCCAATTCTTCCCATTCCCATTGAAACTTTTCAAATCCCTCTCAAAATTGTTGAAATTCTCTTGAAGCTTTTAAAATTCTCTCTAGAATTTTCAAAATCCATGTCCACATGTTTACAATTTCACGTCAAAAAATGGCTAAAATTCCAGTTGAAATTTTTTCAAAGTCCCTTAAAAATTTTCTAATTTTTGTCCCAATTCTTCCCATTCCCATTGAAACTTTTCAAATCCCTCTCAAAATTGTTGAAATTCTCTTGAAGCTTTTAAAATTCTCTCTAGAATTTTCAAAATCCATGTCCACATGTTTACAATTTCACGTCAAAAAATGGCTAAAATTCCAGTTGAAATTTTTTCAAAGTCCCTTAAAAATTTTCCAATTTTTGTCCCAATTCTTCCCATTCCCATTGAAACTTTTCAAATCCCTCTCAAAATTGTTGAAATTCTGTTGAAGCTTTTAAAATTCTCTCTAGAATTTTCAAAATCCATGGCCACATGTTTACAATTTCACGTCAAAAAATGGCTAAAATTCCAGTTGAAATTTTTTCAAAGTCCCTTAAAAATTTTCCAATTTTTGTCCCAATTCTTCCCATTCCCATTGAAACTTTTCAAATCCCTCTCAAAATTGTTGAAATTCTCTTGAAGCTTTTAAAATTCTCTCTAGAATTTTCAAAATCCATGTCCACATGTTTACAATTTCACGTCAAAAAATGGCTAAAATTCCAGTTGAAATTTTTTCAAAGTCCCTTAAAAATTTTCCAATTTTTGTCCCAATTCTTCCCATTCCCATTGAAACTTTTCAAATCCCTCTCAAAATTGTTGAAATTCTGTTGAAGCTTTTAAAATTCTCTCTAGAATTTTCAAAATCCATGTCCACATGTTTACAATTTCACGTCAAAAAATGGCTAAAATTCCAGTTGAAATTTTTTCAAAGTCCCTTAAAAATTTTCCAATTTTTGTCCCAATTCTTCCCATTCCCATTGAAACTTTTCAAATCCCTCTCAACATTGTTGAAATTCTCTTGAAGCTTTTAAAATTCTCTCTAGAATTTTCAAAATCCATGGCCACATGTTTACAATTTCACGTCAAAAAATGGCTAAAATTCCAGTTGAAATTTTTTCAAAGTCCCTGAAAAATTTTCCAATTTTTGTCCCAATTCTTCCCATTCCCATTGAAACTTTTCAAATCCCTCTCAAAATTGTAGAAATTCTGTTAAAGCTTTTAAAATTCTCTCCAGAATTTTCAAAATCCATGGCCACATGTTTACAATTTCACGTCAAAAAATGGCTAAAATTCCAGTTGAAATGTTTTCAAAGTCCCTTAAAAATTTTCCAATTTTTGTCCCAATTCTTCCCATTCCCATTGAAACTTTTCAAATCCCTCTCAACATTGTTGAAATTCTCTTGAAGCTTTTAAAATTCTCTCTAGAATTTTCAAAATCCATGTCCACATGTTTACAATTTCACGTCAAAAAATGGCTAAAATTCCAGTTGAAATTTTTTCAAAGTCCCTTAAAAATTTTCCAATTTTTGTCCCAATTCTTCCCATTCCCATTGAAACTTTTCAAATCCCTCTCAAAATTGTTGAAATTCTCTTGAACCTTTTAAAATTCTCTCTAGAATTTTCAAAATCCATGTCCACATGTTTACAATTTCACGTAAAAAAAATGCTAAAATTCCAGTTGAAATTTTTTCAAAGTCCCTTAAAAATTTTCCAATTTTTGTCCCAATTCTTCCCATTCCCATTGAACTTTTCAAATCCCTCTCAAAATTGTGGAAATTCTCTTGAAGCTTTTAAAATTCTCTCTAGAATTTTCAAAATCCATGTCCACATGTTTACAATTTCACGTCAAAAAATGGCTAAAATTCCAGTTGAAATTTTTTCAAAGTCCCTTAAAAACTTTCCAATTTTTGTCCCAATTCTTCCCATTCCCATTGAAACTTTTCAAATCCCTCTCAAAATTGTTGAAATTCTCTTGAAGCTTTTAAAATTCTCTCTAGAATTTTCAAAATCCATGTCCACATGTTTACAATTTCACGTCAAAAAATGGCTAAAATTCCAGTTGAAATTTTTTCAAAGTCCCTTAAAAATTTTCCAATTTTTGTCCCAATTCTTCCCATTCCCATTGAAACTTTTCAAATCCCTCTCAAAATGGTTGAAATTCTGTTGAAGCTTTTAAAATTCTCTCTAGAATTTTCAAAATCCCTGGCCACATGTTTACAATTTCACGTCAAAAAATGGCTAAAATTCCAGTTGAAATTTTTTCAAAGTCCCTTAAAAATTTTCCAATTTTTGTCCCAATTCTTCCCATTCCCATTGAAACTTTTCAAATCCCTATCAAAATTGTTGAAATTCTCTTGAAGCTTTTAAAATTCTCTCTAGAATTTTCGAAATCCATGTCCACATGTTTACAATTTCACGTAAAAAAAATGCTAAAATTCCAGTTGAAATTTTTTCAAAGTCCCTTAAAAATTATCCAATTTTTGTCCCAATTCTTCCCATTCCCATTGAAACTTTTCAAATTCCTCTCAAAATTGTTGAAATTCTGTTGAAGCTTTTAAAATTCTCTCTAGAATTTTCAAAATCCATGGCCACATGTTTACAATTTCACGTCAAAAAATGGCTAAAATTCCAGTTGAAATTTTTTCAAAGTCCCTTAAAAATTTTCCAATTTTTGTCCCAATTCTTCCCATTCCCATTGAAACTTTTCAAATCCCTCTCAAAATTGTTGAAATTCTCTTGAAGCTTTTAAAATTCTCTCTAGAATTTTCAAAATCCATGTCCACATGTTTACAATTTCACGTCAAAAAATGGCTAAAATTCCAGTTGAAATTTTTTCAAAGTCCCTTAAAAATTTTCCAATTTTTGTCCCAATTCTTCCCATTCCCATTGAAACTTTTCAAATCCCTCTCAAAATTGTTGAAATTCTCTTGAAGCTTTTAAAATTCTCTCTAGAATTTTCAAAATCCATGGCCACATGTTTACAATTTCACGTCAAAAAATGGCTAAAATTCCAGTTGAAATTTTTTCAAAGTCCCTTAAAAATTTTCCAATTTTTGTCCCAATTCTTCCCATTCCCATTGAAACTTTTCAAATCCCTCTCAAAATTGTAGAAATTCTCTTGAAGCTTTTAAAATTCTCTCTAGAATTTTCAAAATCCATGGCCACATGTTTACAATTTCACGTCAAAAAATGGCTAAAATTCCAGTTGAAATTTTTTCAAAGTCCCTTAAAAATTTTCCAATTTTTGTCCCCATTCTTCCCATTCCCATTGAAACTTTTCAAATTCCTCTCAAAATAGTAGAAATTCTGTTGAAGCTTTTAAAATTCTCTCTAGAATTTTCAAAATCCATGTCCACATGTTTACAATTTCACGTCAAAAAATGGCTAAAATTCCAGTTGAAATTTTTTCAAAGTCCCTTAAAAATTTTCCAATTTTTGTCCCAATTCTTCCCATTCCCATTGAAACTTTTCAAATCCCTCTCAAAATTGTTGAAATTCTCTTGAAGCTTTTAAAATTCTCTCTAGAATTTTCAAAATCCATGTCCACATGTTTACAATTTCACGTAACAAAATGGCTAAAATTCCAGTTGAAATTTTTTCAAAGTCCCTTAAAAATTTTCCAATTTTTGTCCCAATTCTTCCCATTCCCATTGAAACTTTTCAAATCCCTATCAAAATTGTTGAAATTCTCTTGAAGCTTTTAAAATTCTCTCTAGAATTTTCGAAATCCATGTCCACATGTTTACAATTTCACGTAAAAAAAATGCTAAAATTCCAGTTGAAATTTTTTCAAAGTCCCTTAAAAATTATCCAATTTTTGTCCCAATTCTTCCCATTCCCATTGAAACTTTTCAAATTCCTCTCAAAATTGTTGAAATTCTGTTGAAGCTTTTAAAATTCTCTCTAGAATTTTCAAAATCCATGGCCACATGTTTACAATTTCACGTCAAAAAATGGCTAAAATTCCAGTTGAAATTTTTTCAAAGTCCCTTAAAAATTTTCCAATTTTTGTCCCAATTCTTCCCATTCCCATTGAAACTTTTCAAATCCCTCTCAAAATTGTTGAAATTCTGTTGAAGCTTTTAAAATTCTCTCTAGAATTTTCAAAATCCATGGCCACATGTTTACAATTTCACGTCAAAAAATGGCTAAAATTCCAGTTGAAATTTTTTCAAAGTCCCTTAAAAATTTTCCAATTTTTGTCCCAATTCTTCCCATTCCCATTGAAACTTTTCAAATCCCTCTCAAAATTGTTGAAATTCTGTTAAAGCTTTTAAAATTCTCTCTAGAATTTTCAAAATCGATGTCCACATGTTTACAATTTCACATAAAAAAATTGCTAAAATTCCAGTTGAAATTTTTCAAAGTCCCTTAAAAATTTTCCAATTTTTGTCCCAATTCTTCGATTCCCATTGAAACTTTTCAAATCCCTCTCCAAATTGTTGAAATTCTGTTGAAGCTTTTAAAATTCTCTCTAGAATTTTCAAAATCCATGTCCACATGTTTACAATTTCACGTTAAAAAAATGGTAAAATTCCAGTTGAAATTTTTTCAAAGTCCCTTCAAAATTTTCCAATTTTTGTCCCAATTCTTCCCATTCCCATTGAAACTTTTCAAATCCCTCTCAAAATTGTTGAAATTCTGTTAAAGCTTTTAAAATTCTCTCTACAATTTTCAAAATCCATGGCCACATGTTTACAATTTCACGTCAAAAAATGGCTAAAATTCCAGTTGAAATTTTTTCAAAGTCCCTTAAAAATTTTCCAATTTTTGTCCCAATTCTTCCCATTCCCATTGAAACTTTTCAAATCCCTCTCAAAATTGTTGAAATTCTCTTGAAGCTTTTAAAATTCTCTCTAGAATTTTCAAAATCCATGTCCACATGTTTACAATTTCACGTCAAAAAATGGCTAAAATTCCAGTTGAAATTTTTTCAAAGTCCCTTAAAAATTTTCCAATTTTTGTCCCAATTCTTCCCATTCCCATTGAAACTTTTCAAATCCCTCTCAAAATTGTTGAAATTCTGTTGAAGCTTTTAAAATTCTCTCTAGAATTTTCAAAATCCATGTCCACATGTTTACAATTTCACGTCAAAAAATGGCTAAAATTCCAGTTGAAATTTTTTCAAAGTCCCTTAAAAATTTTCCAATTTTTGTCCCAATTCTTCCCATTCCCATTGAAACTTTTCAAATGCCTCTCAAAATTGTTGAAATTCTGTTGAAGCTTTTAAAATTCTCTCTAGAATTTTCAAAATCCATGGCCACATGTTTACAATTTCATGTCAAAAAATGGCTAAAATTCCAGTTGAAATTTTTTCAAAGTCCCTTAAAAATTTTCCAATTTTTGTCCCAATTCTTCCCATTCCCATTGAAACTTTTCAAATCCCTCTCAAAATTGTTGAAATTCTCTTGAAGCTTTGAAAATTCTCTCTAGAATTTTCAAAATCCATGTCCACATGTTTACAATTTCACGTCAAAAATGGCTAAAATTCCAGTTGAAATTTTTTCAAAGTCCCTTAAAAATTTTCCAATTTTTGTCCCAATTCTTCCCATTCCCATTGAAACTTTTCAAATCCCTCTCAAAATTGTTGAAATTCTCTTGAAGCTTTTAAAATTCTCTCTAGAATTTTCAAAATCCATGTCCACATGTTTACAATTTCACGTCAAAAAAATGGTAAAATTCCAGTTGAAATTTTTTCAAAGTCCCTTCAAAATTTTCCAATTTTTGTCCCAATTCTTCCCATTCCCATTGAAACTTTTCAAATCCCTCTCAAAATTGTAGAAATTCTGTTAAAGCTTTTAAAATTCTCTCTAGAATTTTCAAAATCCATGGCCACATGTTTACAATTTCACGTCAAAAAATGGCTAAAATTCCAGTTGAAATTTTTTCAAAGTCCCTTAAAAATTTTCCAATTTTTGTCCCAATTCTTCCCATTCCCATTGAAACTTTTCAAATCCCTCTCAAAATTGTTGAAATTCTGTTGAAGCTTTTAAAATTCTCTCTAGAATTTTCAAAATCCATGTCCACATGTTTACAATTTCACGTCAAAAAATGGCTAAAATTCCAGTTGAAATTTTTTCAAAGTCCCTTAAAAATTTTCCAATTTTTGTCCCAATTCTTCCCATTCCCATTGAAACTTTTCAAATCCCTCTCAAAATTGTTGAAATTCTGTTGAAGCTTTTAAAATTCTCTCTAGAATTTTCAAAATCCATGTCCACATGTTTACAATTTCACGTCAAAAAATGGCTAAAATTCCAGTTGAAATTTTTTCAAAGTCCCTTAAAAATTTTCCAATTTTTGTCCCAATTCTTCCCATTCCCATTGAAACTTTTCAAATCCCTCTCCAAATTGTTGAAATTCTCTTGAAGCTTTTAAAATTCTCTCTAGAATTTTCAAAATCCATGGCCACATGTTTACAATTTCACGTCAAAAAATGGCTAAAATTCCAGTTGAAATTTTTTCAAAGTCCCTGAAAAATTTTCCAATTTTTGTCCCAATTCTTCCCATTCCCATTGAAACTTTTCAAATCCCTCTCAAAATTGTAGAAATTCTGTTAAAGCTTTTAAAATTCTCTCCAGAATTTTCAAAATCCATGGCCACATGTTTACAATTTCACGTCAAAAAATGGCTAAAATTCCAGTTGAAATGTTTTCAAAGTCCCTTAAAAATTTTCCAATTTTTGTCCCAATTCTTCCCATTCCCATTGAAACTTTTCAAATCCCTCTCAACATTGTTGAAATTCTCTTGAAGCTTTTAAAATTCTCTCTAGAATTTTCAAAATCCATGTCCACATGTTTACAATTTCACGTCAAAAAATGGCTAAAATTCCAGTTGAAATTTTTTCAAAGTCCCTTAAAAATTTTCCAATTTTTGTCCCAATTCTTCCCATTCCCATTGAAACTTTTCAAATCCCTCTCAAAATTGTTGAAATTCTGTTGAAGCTTTTAAAATTATCTCTAGAATTTTCAAAATCCATGTCCACATGTTTACAATTTCACGTCAAAAAATGGCTAAAATTCCAGTTGAAATTTTTTCAAAGTCCCTTAAAAATTTTCCAATTTTTGTCCCAATTCTTCCCATTCCCATTGAAACTTTTCAAATCCCTCTCAAAATTGTTGAAATTCTGTTAAAGCTTTTAAAATTCTCTCTAGAATTTTCGAAATCCACTTCAACATGTTTACAATTTCACGTAAAAAATGGCTAAAATTCCAGTTGAAATTTTTTCAAAGTCCCTTAAAAATTTTCCAATTTTTGTCCCAATTCTTCCCATTCCCATTGAAACTTTTCAAATCCCTCTCAAAATTGTTGAAATTCTGTTAAAGCTTTTAAAATTCTCTCTAGAATTTTCAAAATCGATGTCCACATGTTTACAATTTCACATAAAAAAATTGCTAAAATTCCAGTTGAAATTTTTCAAAGTCCCTTAAAAATTTTCCAATTTTTGTCCCAATTCTTCGATTCCCATTGAAACTTTTCAAATCCCTCTCCAAATTGTTGAAATTCTGTTGAAGCTTTTAAAATTCTCTCTAGAATTTTCAAAATCCATGTCCACATGTTTACAATTTCACGTCAAAAAAATGGTAAAATTCCAGTTGAAATTTTTTCAAAGTCCCTTAAAAATTTTCCAATTTTTGTCCCAATTCTTCCCATTCCCATTGAAACTTTTCAAATCCCTCTCAAAATTGTTGAAATTCTCTTGAAGCTTTGAAAATTCTCTCTAGAATTTTCAAAATCCATGTCCACATGTTTACAATTTCACGTCAAAAATGGCTAAAATTCCAGTTGAAATTTTTTCAAAGTCCCTTAAAAATTTTCCAATTTTTGTCCCAATTCTTCCCATTCCCATTGAAACTTTTCAAATCCCTCTCAAAATTGTTGAAATTCTCTTGAAGCTTTTAAAATTCTCTCTAGAATTTTCAAAATCCATGTCCACATGTTTACAATTTCACGTCAAAAAAATGGTAAAATTCCAGTTGAAATTTTTTCAAAGTCCCTTCAAAATTTTCCAATTTTTGTCCCAATTCTTCCCATTCCCATTGAAACTTTTCAAATCCCTCTCAAAATTGTAGAAATTCTGTTAAAGCTTTTAAAATTCTCTCTAGAATTTTCAAAATCCATGGCCACATGTTTACAATTTCACGTCAAAAAATGGCTAAAATTCCAGTTGAAATTTTTTCAAAGTCCCTTAAAAATTTTCCAATTTTTGTCCCAATTCTTCCCATTCCCATTGAAACTTTTCAAATCCCTCTCAAAATTGTAGAAATTCTGTTAAAGCTTTTAAAATTCTCTCTAGAATTTTCAAAATCCATGTCCACATGTTTACAATTTCACGTCAAAAAATGGCTAAAATTCCAGTTGAAATTTTTTCAAAGTCCCTTAAAAATTTTCCAATTTTTGTCCCAATTCTTCCCATTCCCATTGAAACTTTTCAAATCCCTCTCAAAATTGTTGAAATTCTGTTGAAGCTTTTAAAATTCTCTCTAGAATTTTCAAAATCCATGTCCACATGTTTACAATTTCACGTCAAAAAATGGCTAAAATTCCAGTTGAAATTTTTTCAAAGTCCCTTAAAAATTTTCCAATTTTTGTCCCAATTCTTCCCATTCCCATTGAAACTTTTCAAATCCCTCTCCAAATTGTTGAAATTCTCTTGAAGCTTTTAAAATTCTCTCTAGAATTTTCAAAATCCATGGCCACATGTTTACAATTTCACGTCAAAAAATGGCTAAAATTCCAGTTGAAATTTTTTCAAAGTCCCTGAAAAATTTTCCAATTTTTGTCCCAATTCTTCCCATTCCCATTGAAACTTTTCAAATCCCTCTCAAAATTGTAGAAATTCTGTTAAAGCTTTTAAAATTCTCTCCAGAATTTTCAAAATCCATGGCCACATGTTTACAATTTCACGTCAAAAAATGGCTAAAATTCCAGTTGAAATGTTTTCAAAGTCCCTTAAAAATTTTCCAATTTTTGTCCCAATTCTTCCCATTCCCATTGAAACTTTTCAAATCCCTCTCAACATTGTTGAAATTCTCTTGAAGCTTTTAAAATTCTCTCTAGAATTTTCAAAATCCATGTCCACATGTTTACAATTTCACGTCAAAAAATGGCTAAAATTCCAGTTGAAATTTTTTCAAAGTCCCTTAAAAATTTTCCAATTTTTGTCCCAATTCTTCCCATTCCCATTGAAACTTTTCAAATCCCTCTCAAAATTGTTGAAATTCTGTTGAAGCTTTTAAAATTATCTCTAGAATTTTCAAAATCCATGTCCACATGTTTACAATTTCACGTCAAAAAATGGCTAAAATTCCAGTTGAAATTTTTTCAAAGTCCCTTAAAAATTTTCCAATTTTTGTCCCAATTCTTCCCATTCCCATTGAAACTTTTCAAATCCCTCTCAAAATTGTTGAAATTCTGTTAAAGCTTTTAAAATTCTCTCTAGAATTTTCGAAATCCACTTCAACATGTTTACAATTTCACGTAAAAAATGGCTAAAATTCCAGTTGAAATTTTTTCAAAGTCCCTTAAAAATTTTCCAATTTTTGTCCCAATTCTTCCCATTCCCATTGAAACTTTTCAAATCCCTCTCAAAATTGTTGAAATTCTGTTAAAGCTTTTAAAATTCTCTCTAGAATTTTCAAAATCGATGTCCACATGTTTACAATTTCACATAAAAAAATTGCTAAAATTCCAGTTGAAATTTTTCAAAGTCCCTTAAAAATTTTCCAATTTTTGTCCCAATTCTTCGATTCCCATTGAAACTTTTCAAATCCCTCTCCAAATTGTTGAAATTCTGTTGAAGCTTTTAAAATTCTCTCTAGAATTTTCAAAATCCATGTCCACATGTTTACAATTTCACGTCAAAAAAATGGTAAAATTCCAGTTGAAATTTTTTCAAAGTCCCTTAAAAATTTTCCAATTTTTGTCCCAATTCTTCCCATTCCCATTGAAACTTTTCAAATCCCTCTCAAAATTGTAGAAATTCTGTTAAAGCTTTTAAAATTCCCTCTACAATTTTCAAAATCCATGGCCACATGTTTACAATTTCACGTCAAAAAATGGCTAAAATTCCAGTTGAAATTTTTTCAAAGTCCCTTAAAAATTTTCCAATTTTTGTCCCAATTCTTCCCATTCCCATTGAAACTTTTCAAATCCCTCTCAAAATTGTTGAAATTCTCTTGAAGCTTTTAAAATTCTCTCTAGAATTTTCAAAATCCATGTCCACATGTTTACAATTTCACGTCAAAAAATGGCTAAAATTCCAGTTGAAATTTTTTCAAAGTCCCTTAAAAATTTTCCAATTTTTGTCCCAATTCTTCCCATTCCCATTGAAACTTTTCAAATCCCTCTCAAAATTGTTGAAATTCTGTTGAAGCTTTTAAAATTCTCTCTAGAATTTTCAAAATCCATGTCCACATGTTTACAATTTCACGTCAAAAAATGGCTAAAATTCCAGTTGAAATTTTTTCAAAGTCCCTTAAAAATTTTCCAATTTTTGTCCCAATTCTTCCCATTCCCATTGAAACTTTTCAAATGCCTCTCAAAATTGTTGAAATTCTCTTGAAGCTTTGAAAATTCTCTCTAGAATTTTCAAAATCCATGTCCACATGTTTACAATTTCACGTCAAAAATGGCTAAAATTCCAGTTGAAATTTTTTCAAAGTCCCTTAAAAATTTTCCAATTTTTGTCCCAATTCTTCCCATTCCCATTGAAACTTTTCAAATCCCTCTCAAAATTGTTGAAATTCTCTTGAAGCTTTTAAAATTCTCTCTAGAATTTTCAAAATCCATGTCCACATGTTTACAATTTCACGTCAAAAAAATGGTAAAATTCCAGTTGAAATTTTTTCAAAGTCCCTTCAAAATTTTCCAATTTTTGTCCCAATTCTTCCCATTCCCATTGAAACTTTTCAAATCCCTCTCAAAATTGTAGAAATTCTGTTAAAGCTTTTAAAATTCTCTCTAGAATTTTCAAAATCCATGGCCACATGTTTACAATTTCACGTAACAAAATGGCTAAAATTCCAGTTGAAATTTTTTCAAAGTCCCTTAAAAATTTTCCAATTTTTGTCCCAATTCTTCCCATTCCCATTGAAACTTTTCAAATCCCTCTCAAAATTGTTGAAATTCTGTTGAACCTTTTAAAATTCTCTCTAGAATTTTCAAAATCCATGTCCACATGTTTACAATTTCACGTCAAAAAAATGGTAAAATTCCAGTTGAAATTTTTTCAAAGTCCCTTAAAAATTTTCCAATTTTTGTCCCAATTCTTCCCATTCCCATTGAAACTTTTCAAATTCCTCTCAAAATTGTTGAAATTCTGTTGAAGCTTTTAAAATTCTCTCTAGAATTTTCAAAATCCATGTCCACATGTTTACAATTTCACGTCAAAAAATGGCTAAAATTCCAGTTGAAATTTTTTCAAAGTCCCTTAAAAATTTTCCAATTTTTGTCCCAATTCTTCCCATTCCCATTGAAACTTTTCAAATCCCTCTCAAAATTGTTGAAATTCTGTTGAAGCTTTTAAAATTCTCTCTAGAATTTTCAAAATCCATGTCCACATGTTTACAATTTCACGTCAAAAAAATGGTAAAATTCCAGTTGAAATTTTTTCAAAGTCCCTTAAAAATTTTCCAATTTTTGTCCCAATTCTTCCCATTCCCATTGAAACTTTTCAAATTCCTCTCAAAATTGTTGAAATTCTGTTGAAGCTTTTAAAATTCTCTCTAGAATTTTCAAAATCCATGTCCACATGTTTACAATTTCACGTCAAAAAATGGCTAAAATTCCAGTTGAAATTTTTTCAAAGTCCCTGAAAAATTTTCCAATTTTTGTCCCAATTCTTCCCATTCCCATTGAAACTTTTCAAATCCCTCTCTAAATTGTAGAAATTCTGTTAAAGCTTTTAAAATTCTCTCTAGAATTTTCAAAATCCATGTCCACATGTTTACAATTTCACGTCAAAAAATGGCTAAAATTCCAGTTGAAATTTTTTCAAAGTCCCTTAAAAATTTTCCAATTTTTGTCCCAATTCTTCCCATTCCCATTGAAACTTTTCAAATCCCTCTCAAAATTGTTGAAATTCTGTTGAAGCTTTTAAAATTCTCTCTAGAATTTTCAAAATCCATGGCCACATGTTTACAATTTCACGTCAAAAAATGGCTAAAATTCCAGTTGAAATTTTTTCAAAGTCCCTTAAAAATTTTCCAATTTTTGTCCCAATTCTTCCCATTCCCATTGAAACTTTTCAAATCCCTCTCAAAATTGTTGAAATTCTGTTGAAGCTTTTAAAATTCTCTCTAGAATTTTCAAAATCCATGTCCACATGTTTACAATTTCACGTCAAAAAATGGCTAAAATTCCAGTTGAAATTTTTTCAAAGTCCCTTAAAAATTTTCCAATTTTTGTCCCAATTCTTCCCATTCCCATTGAAACTTTTCAAATCCCTCTCAAAATTGTTGAAATTCTGTTAAAGCTTTTAAAATTATCTCTAGAATTTTCAAAATCCATGTCCACATGTTTACAATTTCACATAAAAAAATTGCTAAAATTCCAGTTGAAATTTTTTCAAAGTCCCTTAAAAATTTTCCAATTTTTGTCCCAATTCTTCCCATTCCCATTGAAACTTTTCAAATCCCTCTCAAAATTGTTGAAATTCTGTTGAAGCTTTTAAAATTCTCTCTAGAATTTTCAAAATCCATGGCCACATGTTTACAATTTCACGTCAAAAAATGGCTAAAATTCCAGTTGAAATTTTTTCAAAGTCCCTTAAAAATTTTCCAATTTTTGTCCCAATTCTTCCCATTCCCATTGAAACTTTTCAAATCCCTCTCAAAATTGTTGAAATTCTGTTAAAGCTTTTAAAATTCTCTCTAGAATTTTCAAAATCCATGTCCACATGTTTACAATTTCACATAAAAAAATTGCTAAAATTCCAGTTGAAATTTTTTCAAAGTCCCTTAAAAATTTTCCAATTTTTGTCCCAATTCTTCGATTCCCATTGAAACTTTTCAAATCCCTCTCAAAATTGTTGAAATTCTGTTGAAGCTTTTAAAATTCTCTCTAGAATTTTCAAAATCCATGTCCACATGTTTACAATTTCACGTCAAAAAAATGGTAAAATTCCAGTTGAAATTTTTTCAAAGTCCCTTCAAAATTTTCCAATTTTTGTCCCAATTCTTCCCATTCCCATTGAAACTTTTCAAATCCCTCTCAAAATTGTAGAAATTCTGTTAAAGCTTTTAAAATTCCCTCTACAATTTTCAAAATCCATGGCCACATGTTTACAATTTCACGTCAAAAAATGGCTAAAATTCCAGTTGAAATTTTTTCAAAGTCCCTTAAAAATTTTCCAATTTTTGTCCCAATTCTTCCCATTCCCATTGAAACTTTTCAAATCCCTCTCAAAATTGTTGAAATTCTCTTGAAGCTTTTAAAATTATCTCTAGAATTTTCAAAATCCATGTCCACATGTTTACAATTTCACGTCAAAAAATGGCTAAAATTCCAGTTGAAATTTTTTCAAAGTCCCTTAAAAATTTTCCAATTTTTGTCCCAATTCTTCCCATTCCCATTGAAACTTTTCAAATCCCTCTCAAAATTGTTGAAATTCTCTTGAAGCTTTTAAAATTCTCTCTAGAATTTTCAAAATCCATGTCCACATGTTTACAATTTCACGTCAAAAAATGGCTAAAATTCCAGTTGAAATTTTTCAAAGTCCCTTAAAAATTTTCCAATTTTTGTCCCAATTCTTCCCATTCCCATTGAAACTTTTCAAATCCCTCTCAAAATTGTTGAAATTCTCTTGAAGCTTTTAAAATTCTCTCTAGAATTTTCAAAATCCATGGCCACATGTTTACAATTTCACGTCAAAAAATGGCTAAAATTCCAGTTGAAATTTTTTCAAAGTCCCTTAAAAATTTTCCAATTTTTGTCCCAATTCTTCCCATTCCCATTGAAACTTTTCAAATCCCTCTCAAAATTGTTGAAATTCTCTGAAGCTTTGAAAATTCTCTCTAGAATTTTCAAAATCCATGTCCACATGTTTACAATTTCACGTCAAAAATGGCTAAAATTCCAGTTGAAATTTTTTCAAAGTCCCTTAAAAATTTTCCAATTTTTGTCCCAATTCTTCCCATTCCCATTGAAACTTTTCAAATCCCTCTCAAAATTGTTGAAATTCTCTTGAAGCTTTTAAAATTCTCTCTAGAATTTTCAAAATCCATGTCCACATGTTTACAATTTCACGTCAAAAAAATGGCTAAAATTCCAGTTGAAATTTTTTCAAAGTCCCTTAAAAATTTTCCAATTTTTGTCCCAATTCTTCCCATTCCCATTGAAACTTTTCAAATCCCTCTCAAAATTGTAGAAATTCTGTTAAAGCTTTTAAAATTCTCTCTAGAATTTTCAAAATCCATGGCCACATGTTTACAATTTCACGTAACAAAATGGCTAAAATTCCAGTTGAAATTTTTTCAAAGTCCCTTAAAAATTTTCCAATTTTTGTCCCAATTCTTCCCATTCCCATTGAAACTTTTCAAATCCCTCTCAAAATTGTTGAAATTCTCTTGAAGCTTTTAAAATTCTCTCTAGAATTTTCAAAATCCATGTCCACATGTTTACAATTTCACGTCAAAAAAATGGTAAAATTCCAGTTGAAATTTTTTCAAAGTCCCTTAAAAATTTTCCAATTTTTGTCCCAATTCTTCCCATTCCCATTGAAACTTTTCAAATTCCTCTCAAAATTGTTGAAATTCTGTTGAAGCTTTTAAAATTCTCTCTAGAATTTTCAAAATCCATGTCCACATGTTTACAATTTCACGTCAAAAAATGGCTAAAATTCCAGTTGAAATTTTTTCAAAGTCCCTTAAAAATTTTCCAATTTTTGTCCCAATTCTTCCCATTCCCATTGAAACTTTTCAAATCCCTCTCAAAATTGTTGAAATTCTCTTGAAGCTTTTAAAATTCTCTCTAGAATTTTCAAAATCCATGTCCACATGTTTACAATTTCACGTCAAAAAATGGCTAAAATTCCAGTTGAAATTTTTTCAAAGTCCCTTAAAAATTTTCCAATTTTTGTCCCAATTCTTCCCATTCCCATTGAAACTTTTCAAATCCCTCTCTAAATTGTAGAAATTCTGTTAAAGCTTTTAAAATTCTCTCTAGAATTTTCAAAATCCATGTCCACATGTTTACAATTTCACGTCAAAAAATGGCTAAAATTCCAGTTGAAATTTTTTCAAAGTCCCTTAAAAATTTTCCAATTTTTGTCCCAATTCTTCCCATTCCCATTGAAACTTTTCAAATCCCTCTCAAAATTGTTGAAATTCTGTTGAAGCTTTTAAAATTCTCTCTAGAATTTTCAAAATCCATGGCCACATGTTTACAATTTCACGTCAAAAAATGGCTAAAATTCCAGTTGAAATTTTTTCAAAGTCCCTTAAAAATTTTCCAATTTTTGTCCCAATTCTTCCCATTCCCATTGAAACTTTTCAAATCCCTCTCAAAATTGTTGAAATTCTGTTGAAGCTTTTAAAATTCTCTCTAGAATTTTCAAAATCCATGTCCACATGTTTACAATTTCACGTCAAAAAATGGCTAAAATTCCAGTTGAAATTTTTTCAAAGTCCCTTAAAAATTTTCCAATTTTTGTCCCAATTCTTCCCATTCCCATTGAAACTTTCAAATCCCTCTCCAAATTGTTGAAATTCTCTTGAAGCTTTTAAAATTCTCTCTAGAATTTTCAAAATCCATGGCCACATGTTTACAATTTCACGTCAAAAAATGGCTAAAATTCCAGTTGAAATTTTTTCAAAGTCCCTGAAAAATTTTCCGATTTTTGTCCCAATTCTTCCCATTCCGATTGAAACTTTTCAAATCCCTCTCAAAATTGTAGAAATTCTGTTAAAGCTTTTAAAATTCTCTCCAGAATTTTCAAAATCCATGGCCACATGTTTACAATTTCACGTCAAAAAATGGCTAAAATTCCAGTTGAAATGTTTTCAAAGTCCCTTAAAAATTTTCCAATTTTTGTCCCAATTCTTCCCATTCCCATTGAAACTTTTCAAATCCCTCTCAACATTGTTGAAATTCCCTTGAAGCTTTTAAAATTCTCTCTAGAATTTTCAAAATCCATGTCCACATGTTTACAATTTCACGTCAAAAAATGGCTAAAATTCCAGTTGAAATTTTTTCAAAGTCCCTTAAAAATTTTCCAATTTTTGTCCCAATTCTTCCCATTCCCATTGAAACTTTTCAAATCCCTCTCAAAATTGTTGAAATTCTGTTAAAGCTTTTAAAATTCTCTCTAGAATTTTCAAAATCCATGTCCACATGTTTACAATTTCACATAAAAAAATTGCTAAAATTCCAGTTGAAATTTTTTTCCAAGTCCCTTAAAAATTTTCCAATTTTTGTCCCAATTCTTCCCATTCCCATTGAAACTTTTCAAATCCCTCTCAAAATTGTAGAAATTCTGTTGAAGCTTTTAAAATTCTCTCTAGAATTTTCAAAATCCATGGCCACATGTTTACAATTTCACGTCAAAAAATGGCTAAAATTCCAGTTGAAATTTTTTCAAAGTCCCTTAAAAATTTTCCAATTTTTGTCCCAATTCTTCCCATTCCCATTGAAACTTTTCAAATCCCTCTCAAAATTGTTGAAATTCTGTTAAAGCTTTTAAAATTCTCTCTAGAATTTTCAAAATCGATGTCCCACATGTTTACAATTTCACATAAAAAAATTGCTAAAATTCCAGTTGAAATTTTTCAAAGTCCCTTAAAAATTTTCCAATTTTTGTCCCAATTCTTCCCATTCCCATTGAAACTTTTCAAATCCCTCTCCAAATTGTTGAAATTCTGTTGAAGCTTTTAAAATTCTCTCTAGAATTTTCAAAATCCATGTCCACATGTTTACAATTTCACGTCAAAAAATGGCTAAAATTCCAGTTGAAATTTTTTCAAAGTCCCTTAAAAATTTTCCAATTTTTGTCCCAATTCTTCCCATTCCCATTGAAACTTTTCAAATCCCTCTCCAAATTGTTGAAATTCTCTTGAAGCTTTTAAAATTCTCTCTAGAATTTTCAAAATCCATGGCCACATGTTTACAATTTCACGTCAAAAAATGGCTAAAATTCCAGTTGAAATTTTTTCAAAGTCCCTTAAAAATTTTCCAATTTTGTCCCAATTCTTCCCATTCCCATTGAAACTTTTCAAATCCCTCTCAAAATTGTTGAAATTCTCTTGAAGCTTTTAAAATTCTCTCTAGAATTTTCAAAATCCATGTCCACATGTTTACAATTTCACGTCAAAAAATGGCTAAAATTCCAGTTGAAATTTTTCAAAGTCCCTTAAAAATTTTCCAATTTTTGTCCCAATTCTTCGATTCCCATTGAAACTTTTCAAATCCCTCTCCAAATTGTTGAAATTCTGTTGAAGCTTTTAAAATTCTCTCTAGAATTTTCAAAATCCATGGCCACATGTTTACCATTTCACGTCAAAAAAATGGTAAAATTCCAGTTGAAATTTTTTCAAAGTCCCTTCAAAATTTTCCAATTTTTGTCCCAATTCTTCCCATTCCCATTGAAACTTTTCAAATCCCTCTCAAAATTGTTGAAATTCTGTTAAAGCTTTTAAAATTATCTCTAGAATTTTCAAAATCCATGTCCACATGTTTACAATTTCACATAAAAAAATTGCTAAAATTCCAGTTGAAATTTTTTCAAAGTCCCTTAAAAATTTTCCAATTTTTGTCCCAATTCTTCCCATTCCCATTGAAACTTTTCAAATCCCTCTCAAAATTGTTGAAATTCTGTTGAAGCTTTTAAAATTCTCTCTAGAATTTTCAAAATCCATGGCCACATGTTTACAATTTCACATCAAAAAATGGCTAAAATTCCAGTTGAAATTTTTTCAAAGTCCCTTAAAATTTTCCAATTTTTGTCCCAATTCTTCCCATTCCCATTGAAACTTTTCAAATCCCTCTCAAAATTGTTGAAATTCTGTTAAAGCTTTTAAAATTCTCTCTAGAATTTTCAAAATCGATGTCCACATGTTTACAATTTCACATAAAAAAATTGCTAAAATTCCAGTTGAAATTTTTCAAAGTCCCTTAAAAAATTTTCCAATTTTTGTCCCAATTCTTCGATTCCCATTGAAACTTTTCAAAATCCCTCTCCAAATTGTTGAAATTCTGTTGAAGCTTTTAAAATTCTCTCTAGAATTTTCAAAATCCATGTCCACATGTTTACAATTTCACGTCAAAAAAATGGTAAAATTCCAGTTGAAATTTTTTCAAAGTCCCTTCAAAATTTTCCAATTTTTGTCCCAATTCTTCCCATTCCCATTGAAACTTTTCAAATCCCTCTCCAAATTGTAGAAATTCTGTTGAAGCTTTTAAAATTCTCTCTACAATTTTCAAAATCCATGGCCACATGTTTACAATTTCACGTCAAAAAATGGCTAAAATTCCAGTTGAAATTTTTTCAAAGTCCCTTAAAAATTTTCCAATTTTTGTCCCAATTCTTCCCATTCCCATTGAAACTTTTCAAATCCCTCTCAAAATTGTTGAAATTCTCTTGAAGCTTTTAAAATTCTCTCTAGAATTTTCAAAATCCATGTCCACATGTTTACAATTTCACGTCAAAAAATGGCTAAAATTCCAGTTGAAATTTTTTCAAAGTCCCTTAAAAATTTTCCAATTTTTGTCCCAATTCTTCCCATTCCCATTGAAACTTTTCAAATCCCTCTCAAAATTGTTGAAATTCTGTTGAAGCTTTTAAAATTATCTCTAGAATTTTCAAAATCCATGTCCACATGTTTACAATTTCACGTCAAAAAATGGCTAAAATTCCAGTTGAAATTTTTTCAAAGTCCCTTAAAAATTTTCCAATTTTTGTCCCAATTCTTCCCATTCCCATTGAAACTTTTCAAATGCCTCTCAAAATTGTTGAAATTCTGTTGAAGCTTTTAAAATTCTCTCTAGAATTTTCAAAATCCATGGCCACATGTTTACAATTTCACGTCAAAAAATGGCTAAAATTCCAGTTGAAATTTTTTCAAAGTCCCTTAAAAAATTTCCAATTTTTGTCCCAATTCTTCCCATTCCCATTGAAACTTTTCAAATCCCTCTCCAAATTGTAGAAATTCTGTTGAAGCTTTTAAAATTCTCTCTAGAATTTTCAAAATCCATGTCCACATGTTTACAATTTCACGTCAAAAAATGGCTAAAATTCCAGTTGAAATTTTTTCAAAGTCCCTTAAAAATTTTCCAATTTTTGTCCCAATTCTTCCCATTCCCATTGAAACTTTTCAAATCCCTCTCAAAATTGTAGAAATTCTGTTGAAGCTTTTAAAATTCTCTCTAGATTTTTCAAAATCCATGTCCACATGTTTACAATTTCATGTCAAAAAATGGCTAAAATTCCAGTTGAAATTTTTTCAAAGTCCCTTAAAAATTTTCCAATTTTTGTCCCAATTCTTCCCATTCCCATTGAAACTTTTCAAATCCCTCTCAAAATTGTTGAAATTCTCTTGAAGCTTTTAAAATTCTCTCTAGAATTTTCAAAATCCATGGCCACATGTTTACAATTTCACGTAAAAAAATGGCTAAAATTCCAGTTGAAATTTTTTCAAAGTCCCTTAAAAAATTTCCAATTTTTGTCCCAATTCTTCCCATTCCCATTGAAACTTTTCAAATCCCTCTCAAAATTGTTGAAATTCTCTTGAAGCTTTTAAAATTCTCTCTAGAATTTTCAAAATCCATGTCCACATGTTTACAATTTCACGACAAAAAATGGCTAAAATTCCAGTTGAAATTTTTTCAAAGTCCTTAAAAATTTTCCAATTTTTGTCCCAATTCTTCCCATTCCCATTGAAACTTTTCAAATCCCTCTCAAAATTGTAGAAATTCTCTTGAAGCTTTTAAAATTCTCTCTAGAATTTTCAAAATCCATGTCCACATGTTTACAATTTCACGTCAAAAAATGGCTAAAATTCCAGTTGAAATTTTTTCAAAGTCCCTTAAAAATTTTCCAATTTTTGTCCCAATTCTTCCCATTCCCATTGAAACTTTTCAAATCCCTCTCAACATTGTTGAAATTCTCTTGAAGCTTTTAAAATTCTCTCTAGAATTTTCAAATCCATGTCCACATGTTTACAATTTCACGTCAAAAAATGGCTAAAATTCCAGTTGAAATTTTTTCAAAGTCCCTTAAAAATTTTCCAATTTTTGTCCCAATTCTTCCCATTCCATTGAAACTTTTCAAATCCCTCTCAAAATTGTTGAAATTCTGTTAAAGCTTTTAAAATTCTCTCTAGAATTTTCAAAATCCATGTCCACATGTTTACAATTTCACATAAAAAAATGGCTAAAATTCCAGTTGAAATGTTTTCAAAGTCCCTTAAAAATTTTCCAATTTTTGTCCAATTCTTCCCATTCCCATTGAAACTTTTCAAATCCCTCTCAAAATTGTAGAAATTCTGTTGAAGCTTTTAAAATTCTCTCTAGAATTTTCAAAATCCATGGCCACATGTTTACAATTTCACGTCAAAAAATGGCTAAAATTCCAGTTGAAATTTTTTCAAAGTCCCTTAAAAATTTTCCAATTTTTGTCCAATTCTTCCCATTCCCATTGAAACTTTTCAAATCCCTCTCAAAATTGTTGAAATTCTGTTAAAGCTTTTAAAATTCTCTCTAGAATTTTCAAAATCGATGTCCACATGTTTACAATTTCACATAAAAAAATTGCTAAAATTCCAGTTGAAATTTCTCAAAGTCCCTTAAAAATTTTCCAATTTTTGTCCCAATTCTTCCCATTCCCATTGAAACTTTTCAAATCCCTCTCCAAATTGTTGAAATTCTGTTGAAGCTTTTTAAAATTCTCTCTAGAATTTTCAAAATCCATGTCCACATGTTTACAATTTCACGTCAAAAATGGCTAAAATTCCAGTTGAAATTTTTTCAAAGTCCCTTAAAAATTTTCCAATTTTTGTCCCAATTCCTCCCATTCCCATTGAAACTTTTCAAATCCCTCTCCAAATTGTTGAAATTCTCTTGAAGCTTTTAAAATTCTCTCTAGAATTTTCAAAATCCATGGCCACATGTTTACAATTTCACGTCAAAAAATGGCTAAAATTCCAGTTGAAATTTTTTCAAAGTCCCTTAAAAATTTTCCAATTTTTGTCCCAATTCTTCCCATTCCCATTGAAACTTTTCAAATCCCTCTCAAAATTGTTGAAATTCTCTTGAAGCTTTTAAAATTCTCTCTAGAATTTTCAAAATCCATGTCCACATGTTTACAATTTCACGTCAAAAAATGGCTAAAATTCCAGTTGAAATTTTTCAAAGTCCCTTAAAAATTTTCCAATTTTTGTCCCAATTCTTCGATTCCCATTGAAACTTTTCAAATCCCTCTCCAAATTGTTGAAATTCTGTTGAAGCTTTTAAAATTCTCTCTAGAATTTTCAAAATCCATGTCCACATGTTTACAATTTCACGTCAAAAAATGGTAAAATTCCAGTTGAAATTTTTTCAAAGTCCCTTCAAAATTTTCCAATTTTGTCCCAATTCTTCCATTCCCATTGAAACTTTTCAAATCCCTCTCAAAATTGTTGAAATTCTGTTAAAGCTTTTAAAATTATCTCTAGAATTTTCAAAATCCATGTCCACATGTTTACAATTTCACATAAAAAAATTGCTAAAATTCCAGCTGAAATTTTTTCAAAGTCCCTTAAAAATTTTCCAATTTTTGTCCCAATTCTTCCCATTCCCATTGAAACTTTTCAAATGCCTCTCAAAATTGTTGAAATTCTGTTGAAGCTTTTAAAATTCTCTCTAGAATTTTCAAAATCCATGGCCACATGTTTACAATTTCACATCAAAAAATGGCTAAAATTCCAGTTGAAATTTTTTCAAAGTCCCTTAAAAATTTTCCAATTTTTGTCCCAATTCTTCCCATTCCCATTGAAACTTTTCAAATCCCTCTCAAAATTGTTGAAATTCTGTTAAAGCTTTTAAAATTCTCTCTAGAATTTTCAAAATCGATGTCCACATGTTTACAATTTCACATAAAAAAATTGCTAAAATTCCAGTTGAAATTTTTCAAAGTCCCTTAAAAATTTTCCAATTTTTGTCCCAATTCTTCGATTCCCATTGAAACTTTTCAAATCCCTCTCCAAATTGTTGAAATTCTGTTGAAGCTTTTAAAATTCTCTCTAGAATTTTCAAAATCCATGTCCACATGTTTACAATTTCACGTCAAAAAAATGGTAAAATTCCAGTTGAAATTTTTCAAAGTCCCTTCAAAATTTTCCAATTTTTGTCCCAATTCTTCCCATTCCCATTGAAACTTTTCAAATCCCTCTCCAAATTGTAGAAATTCTGTTGAAGCTTTTAAAATTCTCTCTACAATTTTCAAAATCCATGGCCACATGTTTACAATTTCACGTCAAAAATGGCTAAAATTCCAGTTGAAATTTTTTCAAAGTCCCTTAAAAATTTTCCAATTTTTGTCCCAATTCTTCCCATTCCCATTGAAACTTTTCAAATCCCTCTCAAAATTGTTGAAATTCTCTTGAAGCTTTTAAAATTCTCTCTAGAATTTTCAAAATCCATGTCCACATGTTTACAATTTCACGTCAAAAAATGGCTAAAATTCCAGTTGAAATTTTTTCAAAGTCCCTTAAAAATTTTCCAATTTTTGTCCCAATTCTTCCCATTCCCATTGAAACTTTTCAAATCCCTCTCAAAATTGTTGAAATTCTGTTGAAGCTTTTAAAATTATCTCTAGAATTTTCAAAATCCATGTCCACATGTTTACAATTTCACGTCAAAAAATGGCTAAAATTCCAGTTGAAATTTTTTCAAAGTCCCTTAAAAATTTTCCAATTTTTGTCCCAATTCTTCCCATTCCCATTGAAACTTTTCAAATGCCTCTCAAAATTGTTGAAATTCTGTTGAAGCTTTTAAAATTCTCTCTAGAATTTTCAAAATCCATGGCCACATGTTTACAATTTCACGTCAAAAAATGGCTAAAATTCCAGTTTGAAATTTTTTCAAAGTCCCTTAAAAATTTCCAATTTTTGTCCCAATTCTTCCCATTCCCATTGAAACTTTTCAAATCCCTCTCCAAATTGTAGAAATTCTGTTGAAGCTTTTAAAATTCTCTCTAGAATTTTCAAAATCCATGTCCACATGTTTACAATTTCACGTCAAAAAATGGCTAAAATTCCAGTTGAAATTTTTTCAAAGTCCCTTAAAAATTTTCCAATTTTTGTCCCAATTCTTCCCATTCCCATTGAAACTTTTCAATCCCTCTCAAAATTGTAGAAATTCTGTTGAAGCTTTTAAAATTCTCTCTAGATTTTTCAAAATCCATGTCCACATGTTTACAATTTCATGTCAAAAAATGGCTAAAATTCCAGTTGAAATTTTTTCAAAGTCCTTAAAAATTTTCCAATTTTTGTCCCAATTCTTCCCATTCCCATTGAAACTTTTCAAATCCCTCTCAAAATTGTTGAAATTCTCTTGAAGCTTTTAAAATTCTCTCTAGAATTTTCAAAATCCATGGCCACATGTTTACAATTTCACGTAAAAAAATGGCTAAAATTCCAGTTGAAATTTTTTCAAAGTCCCTTAAAAAATTTCCAATTTTTGTCCCAATTCTTCCCATTCCCATTGAAACTTTTCAAATCCCTCTCAAAATTGTTGAAATTCTCTTGAAGCTTTTAAAATTCTCTCTAGAATTTTCAAAATCCATGTCCACATGTTTACAATTTCACGACAAAAAATGGCTAAAATTCCAGTTGAAATTTTTTCAAAGTCCCTTAAAAATTTTCCAATTTTTGTCCCAATTCTTCCCATTCCCATTGAAACTTTTCAAATCCCTCTCAAAATTGTAGAAATTCTCTTGAAGCTTTTAAAATTCTCTCTAGAATTTTCAAAATCCATGTCCACATGTTTACAATTTCACGTCAAAAAATGGCTAAAATTCCAGTTGAAATTTTTTCAAAGTCCCTTAAAAATTTTCCAATTTTTGTCCCAATTCTTCCCATTCCCATTGAAACTTTTCAAATCCCTCTCAAAATTGTTGAAATTCTCTTGAAGCTTTTAAAATTCTCTCTAGAATTTTCAAAATCCATGTCCACATGTTTACAATTTCACGTCAAAAAATGGCTAAAATTCCAGTTGAATTTT
>NW_028117115.1:0-31885 GCF_964273445.1 Streptopelia decaocto
AATTTTGAGAGGGATTTGAAAAGTTTCAATGGGAATGGGAAGAATTGGGACAAAAATTGGAAAATTTTTAAGGGACTTTGAAAAAATTTCAACTGGAATTTTAGCCATTTTTTGACATGAAATTGTAAACATGTGGACATGGATTTTGAAAATTCTAGAGAGAATTTTAAAAGCTTCAACAGAATTTCAACACTTTTGAGAGGGATTTGAAAAGTTTCAATGGGAATGGGAAGAATTGGGACAAAAATTGGAAAACTTTTAAGGGACTTTGAAAAAATTTCAACTGGAATTTTAGCAATTTTTTGACGTGAAATTGTAAACATGTTGAAGTGGATTTTGAAAATTCTAGAGAGAATTTTAAAAGCTTCAACAGAATTTCAACAATTTTGAGAGGGATTTGAAAAGTTTCAATGGGAATGGGAAGAATTGGGACAAAAATTGGAAAATTTTTAAGGGACTTTGAAAAAATTGCAACTGGAATTTTAGCCATTTTTTGACGTGAAATTGTAAACATGTTGAAGTGGATTTTGAAAATTCTAGAGAGAATTTTAAAAGCTTCAACAGAATTTCAACAATTTTGAGAGGGATTTGAAAAGTTTCAATGGGAATGGGAAGAATTGGGACAAAAATTGGAAAATTTTTAAGGGACTTTGAAAAAATTTCAACTGGAATTTTAGCCATTTTTTGACGTGAAATTGTAAACATGTGGCCATGGATTTTGAAAATTCTAGAGAGAATTTTAAAAGCTTCAACAGAATTTCAAAAATTTTGAGAGGGATTTGAAAAGTTTCAATGGGAATGGGAAGAATTGGGACAAAAATTGGAAAATTTTTAAGGGACTTTGAAAAAATTTCAACTGGAATTTTAGCCATTTTTTGACGTGAAATTGTAAACATGTGGACATGGATTTTGAAAATTCTAGAGACAATTTTAAAAGCTTCAACAGAATTTCAACAATTTTGAGAGGGATTTGAAAAGTTTCAATGGGAATGGGAAGAATTGGGACAAAAATTGGAAAACTTTTAAGGGACTTTGAAAAAATTTCAACTGGAATTTTAGCCATTTTTTGACGTGAAATTGTAAACATGTGGACATGGATTTTGAAAATTCTAGAGAGAATTTTTAAAGCTTCAAGAGAATTTCAACAATTTTGAGAGGGATTTGAAAGTTTCAATGGGAATGGGAAGAATTGGGACAAAAATTGGAAAATTTTTAAGGGACTTTGAAAAAATTTCAACTGGAATTTTAGCCATTTTTTGACGTGAAATTGTAAACACGTGGACATGGATTTTGAAAATTCTAGAGAGAATTTTAAAAGCTTCAAGAGATTTTCAACAATTTTGAGAGGGATTTGAAAAGTTTCAATGGGAATGGGAAGAATTGGGACAAAAATTGGAAAATTTTTAAGGGACTTTGAAAAAATTTCAACTGGAATTTTAGCCATTTTTTGACGTGAAATTGTAAACATGTGGACATGGATTTTGAAAATTCTAGAGAGAATTTTAAAAGCTTCAAGAGAATTTCAACAATTTTGAGAGGGATTTGAAAAGTTTCAATGGGAATGGGAAGAATTGGGACAAAAATTGGAAAACTTTTAAGGGACTTTGAAAAAATTTCAACTGGAATTTTAGCCATTTTTTGACGTGAAATTGTAAACATGTGGCCATGGATTTTGAAAATTCTAGAGAGAATTTTAAAAGCTTCAAGAGAATTTCAACAATTTTGAGAGGGATTTGAAAAGTTTCAATGGGAATGGGAAGAATTGGGACAAAAATTGGAAAATTTTTAAGGGACTTTGAAAAAATTTCAACTGGAATTTTAGCCATTTTTTGACATGAAATTGTAAACATGTGGACATGGATTTTGAAAATTCTAGAGAGAATTTTAAAAGCTTCAACAGAATTTCAACACTTTTGAGAGGGATTTGAAAAGTTTCAATGGGAATGGGAAGAATTGGGACAAAAATTGGAAAACTTTTAAGGGACTTTGAAAAAATTTCAACTGGAATTTTAGCAATTTTTTGACGTGAAATTGTAAACATGTTGAAGTGGATTTTGAAAATTCTAGAGAGAATTTTAAAAGCTTCAACAGAATTTCAACAATTTTGAGAGGGATTTGAAAAGTTTCAATGGGAATGGGAAGAATTGGGACAAAAATTGGAAAATTTTTAAGGGACTTTGAAAAAATTGCAACTGGAATTTTAGCCATTTTTTGACGTGAAATTGTAAACATGTTGAAGTGGATTTTGAAAATTCTAGAGAGAATTTTAAAAGCTTCAACAGAATTTCAACAATTTTGAGAGGGATTTGAAAAGTTTCAATGGGAATGGGAAGAATTGGGACAAAAATTGGAAAATTTTTAAGGGACTTTGAAAAAATTTCAACTGGAATTTTAGCCATTTTTTGACGTGAAATTGTAAACATGTGGACATGGATTTTGAAAATTATAGAGAGAATTTTAAAAGCTTCAACAGAATTTCAACAATTTTGAGAGGGATTTGAAAAGTTTCAATGGGAATGGGAAGAATTGGGACAAAAATTGGAAAACTTTTAAGGGACTTTGAAAAAATTTCAACTGGAATTTTAGCCATTTTTTGACGTGAAATTGTAAACATATGGCCATGGATTTTGAAAATTCTAGAGAGAATTTTAAAAGCTTCAAGAGAATTTCAACAATTTTGAGAGGGATTTGAAAGTTTCAATGGGAATGGGAAGAATTGGGACAAAAATTGGAAAATTTTAAGGGACTTTGAAAAAATTTCAACTGGAATTTTAGCCATTTTTTGACGTGAAATTGTAAAGATGTGGACATGGATTTTGAAAATTATAGAGAGAATTTTTAAAGCTTCAAGAGAATTTCAACAATTTTGAGAGGGATTTGAAAAGTTTCAATGGGAATGGGAAGAATTGGGACAAAAATTGGAAAATTTTTAAGGGACTTTGAAAAAATTTCAACTGGAATTTTAGCCATTTTTTGACGTGAAATTGTAAACATGTGGACATGGATTTTGAAAATTCTAGAGAGAATTTTAAAAGCTTCAAGAGAATTTCAACAATTTTGAGAGGGATTTGAAAAGTTTCAATGGGAATGGGAAGAATTGGGACAAAAATTGGAAAATTTTTAAGGGACTTTGAAAAAATTTCAACTGGAATTTTAGCCATTTTTTGACGTGAAATTGTAAACATGTGGCCATGGATTTTGAAAATTCTAGAGAGAATTTTAAAAGCTTCAAGAGAATTTCAACAATTTTGAGAGGGATTTGAAAAGTTTCAATGGGAATGGGAAGAATTGGGACAAAAATTGGAAAATTTTGAAGGGACTTTGAAAAAATTTCAACTGGAATTTTAGCCATTTTTTGACGTGAAATTGTAAACATGTGGCCATGGATTTTGAAAATTCTAGAGAGAATTTTAAAAGCTTCAAGAGAATTTCAACAATTTTGAGAGGGATTTGAAAAGTTTCAATGGGAATGGGAAGAATTGGGACAAAAATTGGAAAATTTTGAAGGGACTTTGAAAAAATTTCAACTGGAATTTTAGCCATTTTTTGACGTGAAATTGTAAACATGTGGACATGGATTTTGAAAATTCTAGAGAGAATTTTAAAAGCTTCAAGAGAATTTCAACAATTTTGAGAGGGATTTGAAAAGTTTCAATGGGAATGGGAAGAATTGGGACAAAAATTGGAAAATTTTTAAGGGACTTTGAAAAAATTTCAACTGGAATTTTAGCCATTTTTTGACGTGAAATTGTAAACATGTGGCCATGGATTTTGAAAATTCTAGAGAGAATTTTAAAAGCTTCAAGAGAATTTCAACAATTTTGAGAGGGATTTGAAAAGTTTCAATGGGAATGGGAAGAATTGGGACAAAAATTGGAAAATTTTTAAGGGACTTTGAAAAAATTTCAACTGGAATTTTAGCCATTTTTTGACGTGAAATTGTAAACATGTGGACATGGATTTTGAAAATTCTAGAGAGAATTTTAAAAGCTTCAAGAGAATTTCAACAATTTTGAGAGGGATTTGAAAAGTTTCAATGGGAATGGGAAGAATTGGGACAAAAATTGGAAAATTTTTAAGGGACTTTGAAAAAATTTCAACTGGAATTTTAGCCATTTTTTGATGTGGAATTGTAAACATGTGGACATGGATTTTGAAAATTCTAGAGAGAATTTTAAAAGCTTCAAGAGAATTTCAACAATTTTGAGAGGGATTTGAAAAGTTTCAATGGGAATGGGAAGAATTGGGACAAAAATTGGAAAATTTTTAAGGGACTTTGAAAAAATTTCAACTGGAATTTTAGCCATTTTTTGATGTGAAATTGTAAACATGTGGACATGGATTTTGAAAATTCTAGAGAGAATTTTAAAAGCTTCAACAGAATTTCAACAATTTTGAGAGGGATTTGAAAAGTTTCAATGGGAATGGGAAGAATTGGGACAAAAATTGGAAAAATTTAAGGGACTTTGAAAAAATTTCAACTGGAATTTTAGCAATTTTTTGACGTGAAATTGTAAACATGTGGACATGGATTTGGAAAATTCTAGAGAGAATTTTAAAAGCTTCAAGAGAATTTCAACAATTTTGAGAGGGATTTGAAAAGTTTCAATGGGAATGGGAAGAATTGGGACAAAAATTGGAAAATTTTTAAGGGACTTTGAAAAAATTTCAACTGGAATTTTAGCCATTTTTTGACGTGAAATTGTAAACATGTGGCCATGGATTTTGAAAATTCTAGAGAGAATTTTAAAAGCTTCAAGAGAATTTCAACAATTTTGAGAGGGATTTGAAAAGTTTCAATGGGAATGGGAAGAATTGGGACAAAAATTGGAAAATTTTGAAGGGACTTTGAAAAAATTTCAACTGGAATTTTAGCCATTTTTTGACGTGAAATTGTAAACATGTGGCCATGGATTTTGAAAATTCTAGAGAGAATTTTAAAAGCTTCAAGAGAATTTCAACAATTTTGAGAGGGATTTGAAAAGTTTCAATGGGAATGGGAAGAATTGGGACAAAAATTGGAAAATTTTTAAGGGACTTTGAAAAAATTTCAACTGGAATTTTAGCCATTTTTTGACGTGAAATTGTAAACATGTGGACATGGATTTTGAAAATTCTAGAGAGAATTTTAAAAGCTTCAAGAGAATTTCAACAATTTTGAGAGGGATTTGAAAAGTTTCAATGGGAATGGGAAGAACTGGGACAAAAATTGGAAAATTTTAAGGGACTTTTAAAAAATTTCAACTGGAATTTTAGCCATTTTTTGATGTGAAATTGTAAACATGTGGACATGGATTTTGAAAATTCTAGAGAGAATTTTAAAAGCTTCAAGAGAATTTCAACAATTTTGAGAGGGATTTGAAAAGTTTCAATGGGAATGGGAAGAATTGGGACAAAAATTGGAAAATTTTTAAGGGACTTTGAAAAAATTTCAACTGGAATTTTAGCCATTTTTTGACGTGAAATTGTAAACATGTGGCCATGGATTTTGAAAATTCTAGAGAGAATTTTAAAAGCTTCAAGAGAATTTCAACAATTTTGAGAGGGATTTGAAAAGTTTCAATGGGAATGGGAAGAATTGGGACAAAAATTGGAAAATTTTTAAGGGACTTTGAAAAAATTTCAACTGGAATTTTAGCCATTTTTTGACGTGAAATTGTAAACATGTGGCCATGGATTTTGAAAATTCTAGAGAGAATTTTAAAAGCTTCAACAGAATTTCAACAATTTTGAGAGGGATTTGAAAAGTTTCAATGGGAATGGGAAGAATTGGGACAAAAATTGGAAAATTTGAAGGGACTTTGAAAAAATTTCAACTGGAATTTTAGCCATTTTTTGACGTGAAATTGTAAACATGTGGCCATGGATTTTGAAAATTCTAGAGAGAATTTTTAAAGCTTCAAGAGAATTTCAACAATTTTGAGAGGGATTTGAAAAGTTTCAATGGGAATGGGAAGAATTGGGACAAAAATTGGAAAATTTTTAAGGGACTTTGAAAAAATTTCAACTGGAATTTTAGCCATTTTTTGACGTGAAATTGTAAACATGTGGACATGGATTTTGAAAATTCTAGAGAGAATTTTAAAAGCTTCAAGAGAATTTCAACAATTTTGAGAGGGATTTGAAAAGTTTCAATGGGAATGGGAAGAATTGGGACAAAAATTGGAAAATTTTTAAGGGACTTTGAAAAAATTTCAACTGGAATTTTAGCCATTTTTTGATGTGGAATTGTAAACATGTGGACATGGATTTTGAAAATTATAGAGAGAATTTTTAAAGCTTCAAGAGAATTTCAACAATTTTGAGAGGGATTTGAAAAGTTTCAATGGGAATGGGAAGAATTGGGACAAAAATTGGAAAATTTTTAAGGGACTTTGAAAAAATTTCAACTGGAATTTTAGCCATTTTTTGACGTGAAATTGTAAACATGTGGACATGGATTTTGAAAATTCTAGAGAGAATTTTAAAAGCTTCAACAGAATTTCAACAATTTTGAGAGGGATTTGAAAAGTTTCAATGGGAATGGGAAGAATTGGGACAAAAATTGGAAAATTTTTAAGGGACTTTGAAAAAATTGCAACTGGAATTTTAGCCATTTTTTGACGTGAAATTGTAAACATGTGGACACGGATTTTGAAAATTATAGAGAGAATTTTTAAAGCTTCAAGAGAATTTCAACAATTTTGAGAGGGATTTGAAAAGTTTCAATAGGAATGGGAAGAATTGGGACAAAAATTGGAAAATTTTTAAGGGACTTTGAAAAAATTTCAACTGGAATTTTAGCCATTTTTTGACATGAAATTGTAAACATGTGGACATGGATTTTGAAAATTCTAGAGAGAATTTTAAAAGCTTCAAGAGAATTTCAACAATTTTGAGAGGGATTTGAAAAGTTTCAATGGGAATGGGAAGAATTGGGACAAAAATTGGAAAATTTTTAAGGGACTTTGAAAAAATTTCAACTGGAATTTTAGCCATTTTTTGACGTGAAATTGTAAACATGTGGACATGGATTTTGAAAATTCTAGAGAGAATTTTAAAAGCTTCAAGAGAATTTCAACAATTTTGAGAGGGATTTGAAAAGTTTCAATGGGAATGGGAAGAATTGGGACAAAAATTGGAAAACTTTTAAGGGACTTTGAAAAAATTTCAACTGGAATTTTAGCCATTTTTTGACGTGAAATTGTAAACATGTGGACATGGATTTTGAAAATTCTAGAGAGAATTTTTAAAGCTTCAACAGAATTTCAACAATTTTGAGAGGGATTTGAAAAGTTTCAATGGGAATGGGAAGAATTGGGACAAAAATTGGAAAATTTTTAAGGGACTTTGAAAAAATTTCAACTGGAATTTTAGCAATTTTTTTATGTGAAATTGTAAACATGTGGACATGGATTTTGAAAATTCTAGAGAGAATTTTAAAAGCTTCAAGAGAATTTCAACAATTTTGAGAGGGATTTGAAAAGTTTCAATGGGAATGGGAAGAACTGGGACAAAAATTGGAAAATTTTAAGGGACTTTTAAAAAATTTCAACTGGAATTTTAGCCATTTTTTGATGTGAAATTGTAAACATGTGGACATGGATTTTGAAAATTCTAGAGAGAATTTTAAAAGCTTCAAGAGAATTTCAACAATTTTGAGAGGGATTTGAAAAGTTTCAATGGGAATGGGAAGAATTGGGACAAAAATTGGAAAATTTTTAAGGGACTTTGAAAAAATTTCAACTGGAATTTTAGCCATTTTTTGACGTGAAATTGTAAACATGTGGCCATGGATTTTGAAAATTCTAGAGAGAATTTTAAAAGCTTCAAGAGAATTTCAACAATTTTGAGAGGGATTTGAAAAGTTTCAATGGGAATGGGAAGAATTGGGACAAAAATTGGAAAATTTTTAAGGGACTTTGAAAAAATTTCAACTGGAATTTTAGCCATTTTTTGACGTGAAATTGTAAACATGTGGCCATGGATTTTGAAAATTCTAGAGAGAATTTTAAAAGCTTCAACAGAATTTCAACAATTTTGAGAGGGATTTGAAAAGTTTCAATGGGAATGGGAAGAATTGGGACAAAAATTGGAAAATTTGAAGGGACTTTGAAAAAATTTCAACTGGAATTTTAGCCATTTTTTGACGTGAAATTGTAAACATGTGGCCATGGATTTTGAAAATTCTAGAGAGAATTTTTAAAGCTTCAAGAGAATTTCAACAATTTTGAGAGGGATTTGAAAAGTTTCAATGGGAATGGGAAGAATTGGGACAAAAATTGGAAAATTTTTAAGGGACTTTGAAAAAATTTCAACTGGAATTTTAGCCATTTTTTGACGTGAAATTGTAAACATGTGGACATGGATTTTGAAAATTCTAGAGAGAATTTTAAAAGCTTCAAGAGAATTTCAACAATTTTGAGAGGGATTTGAAAAGTTTCAATGGGAATGGGAAGAATTGGGACAAAAATTGGAAAATTTTTAAGGGACTTTGAAAAAATTTCAACTGGAATTTTAGCCATTTTTTGATGTGGAATTGTAAACATGTGGACATGGATTTTGAAAATTATAGAGAGAATTTTTAAAGCTTCAAGAGAATTTCAACAATTTTGAGAGGGATTTGAAAAGTTTCAATGGGAATGGGAAGAATTGGGACAAAAATTGGAAAATTTTTAAGGGACTTTGAAAAAATTTCAACTGGAATTTTAGCCATTTTTTGACGTGAAATTGTAAACATGTGGACATGGATTTTGAAAATTCTAGAGAGAATTTTAAAAGCTTCAACAGAATTTCAACAATTTTGAGAGGGATTTGAAAAGTTTCAATGGGAATGGGAAGAATTGGGACAAAAATTGGAAAATTTTTAAGGGACTTTGAAAAAATTGCAACTGGAATTTTAGCCATTTTTTGACGTGAAATTGTAAACATGTGGACACGGATTTTGAAAATTATAGAGAGAATTTTTAAAGCTTCAAGAGAATTTCAACAATTTTGAGAGGGATTTGAAAAGTTTCAATAGGAATGGGAAGAATTGGGACAAAAATTGGAAAATTTTTAAGGGACTTTGAAAAAATTTCAACTGGAATTTTAGCCATTTTTTGACATGAAATTGTAAACATGTGGACATGGATTTTGAAAATTCTAGAGAGAATTTTAAAAGCTTCAAGAGAATTTCAACAATTTTGAGAGGGATTTGAAAAGTTTCAATGGGAATGGGAAGAATTGGGACAAAAATTGGAAAATTTTTAAGGGACTTTGAAAAAATTTCAACTGGAATTTTAGCCATTTTTTGACGTGAAATTGTAAACATGTGGACATGGATTTTGAAAATTCTAGAGAGAATTTTAAAAGCTTCAAGAGAATTTCAACAATTTTGAGAGGGATTTGAAAAGTTTCAATGGGAATGGGAAGAATTGGGACAAAAATTGGAAAACTTTTAAGGGACTTTGAAAAAATTTCAACTGGAATTTTAGCCATTTTTTGACGTGAAATTGTAAACATGTGGACATGGATTTTGAAAATTCTAGAGAGAATTTTTAAAGCTTCAACAGAATTTCAACAATTTTGAGAGGGATTTGAAAAGTTTCAATGGGAATGGGAAGAATTGGGACAAAAATTGGAAAATTTTTAAGGGACTTTGAAAAAATTTCAACTGGAATTTTAGCAATTTTTTTATGTGAAATTGTAAACATGTGGACATGGATTTTGAAAATTCTAGAGAGAATTTTAAAAGCTTTAACAGAATTTCAACAATTTTGAGAGGGATTTGAAAAGTTTCAATGGGAATGGGAAGAATTG
This sequence comes from Streptopelia decaocto, assembly GCF_964273445.1. NCBI lineage: Eukaryota > Metazoa > Chordata > Aves > Columbiformes > Columbidae > Streptopelia > Streptopelia decaocto. The sequence continues at coordinate 9,781 of NW_028117115.1, forward strand.
GGACAAAAATTGGAAAACTTTTAAGGGACTTTGAAAAAATTTCAACTGGAATTTTAGCCATTTTTTTATGTGAAATTGTAAACATGTGGACATGGATTTTGAAAATTCTAGAGAGAATTTTAAAAGCTTCAACAGAATTTCAACAATTATGAGAGGGATTTGAAAAGTTTCAATGGGAATGGGAAGAATTGGGACAAAAATTGGAAAATTTTTAAGGGACTTTGAAAAAATTGCAACTGGAATTTTAGCCATTTTTTGACGTGAAATTGTAAACATGTGGACACGGATTTTGAAAATTATAGAGAGAATTTTTAAAGCTTCAAGAGAATTTCAACAATTTTGAGAGGGATTTGAAAAGTTTCAATAGGAATGGGAAGAATTGGGACAAAAATTGGAAAATTTTTAAGGGACTTTGAAAAAATTTCAACTGGAATTTTAGCCATTTTTTGACGTGAAATTGTAAACATGTGGACATGGATTTTGAAAATTCTAGAGAGAATTTTAAAAGCTTCAAGAGAATTTCAACAATTTTGAGAGGGATTTGAAAAGTTTCAATGGGAATGGGAAGAATTGGGACAAAAATTGGAAAATTTTTAAGGGACTTTGAAAAAATTTCAACTGGAATTTTAGCCATTTTTTGACGTGAAATTGTAAACATGTGGACATGGATTTTGAAAATTCTAGAGAGAATTTTAAAAGCTTCAAGAGAATTTCAACAATTTTGAGAGGGATTTGAAAAGTTTCAATGGGAATGGGAAGAATTGGGACAAAAATTGGAAAACTTTTAAGGGACTTTGAAAAAATTTCAACTGGAATTTTAGCCATTTTTTGACGTGAAATTGTAAACATGTGGACATGGATTTTGAAAATTCTAGAGAGAATTTTTAAAGCTTCAACAGAATTTCAACAATTTTGAGAGGGATTTGAAAAGTTTCAATGGGAATGGGAAGAATTGGGACAAAAATTGGAAAATTTTTAAGGGACTTTGAAAAAATTTCAACTGGAATTTTAGCAATTTTTTTATGTGAAATTGTAAACATGTGGACATGGATTTTGAAAATTCTAGAGAGAATTTTAAAAGCTTTAACAGAATTTCAACAATTTTGAGAGGGATTTGAAAAGTTTCAATGGGAATGGGAAGAATTGGGACAAAAATTGGAAAACTTTTAAGGGACTTTGAAAAAATTTCAACTGGAATTTTAGCCATTTTTTTATGTGAAATTGTAAACATGTGGACATGGATTTTGAAAATTCTAGAGAGAATTTTAAAAGCTTCAACAGAATTTCAACAATTATGAGAGGGATTTGAAAAGTTTCAATGGGAATGGGAAGAATTGGGACAAAAATTGGAAAATTTTTAAGGGACTTTGAAAAAATTTCAACTGGAATTTTAGCCATTTTTTTATGTGAAATTGTAAACATGTGGACATGGATTTTGAAAATTCTAGAGAGAATTTTAAAAGCTTCAAGAGAATTTCAACAATTTTGAGAGGGATTTGAAAAGTTTCAATGGGAATGGGAAGAATTGGGACAAAAATTGGAAAATTTTTAAGGGACTTTGAAAAAATTTCAACTGGAATTTTAGCCATTTTTTGACGTGAAATTGTAAACATGTGGCCATGGATTTTGAAAATTCTAGAGAGAATTTTAAAAGCTTCAAGAGAATTTCAACAATTTTGAGAGGGATTTGAAAAGTTTCAATGGGAATGGGAAGAATTGGGACAAAAATTGGAAAATTTTTAAGGGACTTTGAAAAAATTTCAACTGGAATTTTAGCCATTTTTTGTCGTGAAATTGTAAACATGTGGACATGGATTTTGAAAATTCTAGAGAGAATTTTAAAAGCTTCAAGAGAATTTCAACAATTTTGAGAGGGATTTGAAAAGTTTCAATGGGAATGGGAAGAATTGGGACAAAAATTGGAAAATTTTTAAGGGACTTTGAAAAAATTTCAACTGGAATTTTAGCCATTTTTTGTCGTGAAATTGTAAACATGTGGACATGGATTTTGAAAATTCTAGAGAGAATTTTAAAAGCTTCAAGAGAATTTCAACAATTTTGAGAGGGATTTGAAAAGTTTCAATGGGAATGGGAAGAATTGGGACAAAAATTGGAAAATTTTTAAGGGACTTTGAAAAAATTTCAACTGGAATTTTAGCCATTTTTTGACGTGAAATTGTAAACATGTGGCCATGGATTTTGAAAATTCTAGAGAGAATTTTAAAAGCTTCAAGAGAATTTCAACAATTTTGAGAGGGATTTGAAAAGTTTCAATGGGAATGGGAAGAATTGGGACAAAAATTGGAAAATTTTTAAGGGACTTTGAAAAAATTTCAACTGGAATTTTAGCCATTTTTTGACATGAAATTGTAAACATGTGGACATGGATTTTGAAAATTCTAGAGAGAATTTTAAAAGCTTCAACAGAATTTCAACAATTTTGAGAGGGATTTGAAAAGTTTCAATGGGAATGGGAAGAATTGGGACAAAAATTGGAAAACTTTTAAGGGACTTTGAAAAAATTTCAACTGGAATTTTAGCCATTTTTTGACGTGAAATTGTAAACATGTGGCCATGGATTTTGAAAATTCTAGAGAGAATTTTAAAAGCTTCAAGAGAATTTCAACAATTTTGAGAGGGATTTGAAAGTTTCAATGGGAATGGGAAGAATTGGGACAAAAATTGGAAAATTTTAAGGGACTTTGAAAAAATTTCAACTGGAATTTTAGCCATTTTTTGACGTGAAATTGTAAAGATGTGGACATGGATTTTGAAAATTATAGAGAGAATTTTTAAAGCTTCAAGAGAATTTCAACAATTTTGAGAGGGATTTGAAAAGTTTCAATGGGAATGGGAAGAATTGGGACAAAAATTGGAAAATTTTTAAGGGACTTTGAAAAAATTTCAACTGGAATTTTAGCCATTTTTTGACGTGAAATTGTAAACATGTGGACATGGATTTTGAAAATTATAGAGAGAATTTTTAAAGCTTCAAGAGAATTTCAACAATTTTGAGAGGGATTTGAAAAGTTTCAATGGGAATGGGAAGAATTGGGACAAAAATTGGAAAATTTTTAAGGGACTTTGAAAAAATTTCAACTGGAATTTTAGCCATTTTTTGACGTGAAATTGTAAACATGTGGCCATGGATTTTGAAAATTCTAGAGAGAATTTTAAAAGCTTCAAGAGAATTTCAACAATTTTGAGAGGGATTTGAAAAGTTTCAATGGGAATGGGAAGAATTGGGACAAAAATTGGAAAATTTTGAAGGGACTTTGAAAAAATTTCAACTGGAATTTTAGCCATTTTTTGACGTGAAATTGTAAACATGTGGCCATGGATTTTGAAAATTCTAGAGAGAATTTTAAAAGCTTCAAGAGAATTTCAACAATTTTGAGAGGGATTTGAAAAGTTTCAATGGGAATGGGAAGAATTGGGACAAAAATTGGAAAATTTTGAAGGGACTTTGAAAAAATTTCAACTGGAATTTTAGCCATTTTTTGACGTGAAATTGTAAACATGTGGACATGGATTTTGAAAATTCTAGAGAGAATTTTAAAAGCTTCAAGAGAATTTCAACAATTTTGAGAGGGATTTGAAAAGTTTCAATGGGAATGGGAAGAATTGGGACAAAAATTGGAAAATTTTTAAGGGACTTTGAAAAAATTTCAACTGGAATTTTAGCCATTTTTTGATGTGAAATTGTAAACATGTGGACATGGATTTTGAAAATTCTAGAGAGAATTTTAAAAGCTTCAAGAGAATTTCAACAATTTTGAGAGGGATTTGAAAAGTTTCAATGGGAATGGGAAGAATTGGGACAAAAATTGGAAAATTTTTAAGGGACTTTGAAAAAATTTCAACTGGAATTTTAGCCATTTTTTGACGTGAAATTGTAAACATGTGGCCATGGATTTTGAAAATTCTAGAGAGAATTTTAAAAGCTTCAAGAGAATTTCAACAATTTTGAGAGGGATTTGAAAAGTTTCAATGGGAATGGGAAGAATTGGGACAAAAATTGGAAAATTTGAAGGGACTTTGAAAAAATTTCAACTGGAATTTTAGCCATTTTTTGACGTGAAATTGTAAACATGTGGACATGGATTTTGAAAATTCTAGAGAGAATTTTTAAAGCTTCAAGAGAATTTCAACAATTTTGAGAGGGATTTGAAAAGTTTCAATGGGAATGGGAAGAATTGGGACAAAAATTGGAAAATTTTTAAGGGACTTTGAAAAAATTTCAACTGGAATTTTAGCCATTTTTTGACGTGAAATTGTAAACATGTGGACATGGATTTTGAAAATTCTAGAGAGAATTTTAAAAGCTTCAAGAGAATTTCAACAATTTTGAGAGGGATTTGAAAAGTTTCAATGGGAATGGGAAGAATTGGGACAAAAATTGGAAAATTTTTAAGGGACTTTGAAAAAATTTCAACTGGAATTTTAGCCATTTTTTGATGTGGAATTGTAAACATGTGGACATGGATTTTGAAAATTCTAGAGAGAATTTTAAAAGCTTCAAGAGAATTTCAACAATTTTGAGAGGGATTTGAAAAGTTTCAATGGGAATGGGAAGAATTGGGACAAAAATTGGAAAATTTTTAAGGGACTTTGAAAAAATTTCAACTGGAATTTTAGCCATTTTTTGATGTGAAATTGTAAACATGTGGACATGGATTTTGAAAATTCTAGAGAGAATTTTAAAAGCTTCAACAGAATTTCAACAATTTTGAGAGGGATTTGAAAAGTTTCAATGGGAATGGGAAGAATTGGGACAAAAATTGGAAAAATTTAAGGGACTTTGAAAAAATTTCAACTGGAATTTTAGCAATTTTTTGACGTGAAATTGTAAACATGTGGCCATGGATTTTGAAAATTCTAGAGAGAATTTTAAAAGCTTCAAGAGAATTTCAACAATTTTGAGAGGGATTTGAAAAGTTTCAATGGGAATGGGAAGAATTGGGACAAAAATTGGAAAATTTTTAAGGGACTTTGAAAAAATTTCAACTGGAATTTTAGCCATTTTTTGACGTGAAATTGTAAACATGTGGCCATGGATTTTGAAAATTCTAGAGAGAATTTTAAAAGCTTCAAGAGAATTTCAACAATTTTGAGAGGGATTTTAAAAGTTTCAATGGGAATGGGAAGAATTGGGACAAAAATTGGAAAATTTTTAAGGGACTTTGAAAAAATTTCAACTGGAATTTTAGCCATTTTTTGACGTGAAATTGTAAACATGTGGACATGGATTTTGAAAATTCTAGAGAGAATTTTAAAAGCTTCAAGAGAATTTCAACAATTTTGAGAGGGATTTGAAAAGTTTCAATGGGAATGGGAAGAATTGGGACAAAAATTGGAAAATTTTTAAGGGACTTTGAAAAAATTTCAACTGGAATTTTAGCCATTTTTTGACGTGAAATTGTAAACATGTGGACATGGATTTTGAAAATTCTAGAGAGAATTTTAAAAGCTTCAAGAGAATTTCAACAATTTTGAGAGGGATTTGAAAAGTTTCAATGGGAATGGGAAGAATTGGGACAAAAATTGGAAAATTTTGAAGGGACTTTGAAAAAATTTCAACTGGAATTTTAGCCATTTTTTACGTGAAATTGTAAACATGTGGCCATGGATTTTGAAAATTCTAGAGAGAATTTTAAAAGCTTCAAGAGAATTTCAACAATTTTGAGAGGGATTTGAAAGTTTCAATGGGAATGGGAAGAATTGGGACAAAAATTGGAAAATTTTTAAGGGACTTTGAAAAAATTTCAACTGGAATTTTAGCCATTTTTTGACATGAAATTGTAAACATGTGGACATGGATTTTGAAAATTCTAGAGAGAATTTTTAAAGCTTCAAGAGAATTTCAACAATTTTGAGAGGGATTTGAAAAGTTTCAATGGGAATGGGAAGAACTGGGACAAAAATTGGAAAAATTTTAAGGGACTTTGAAAAAATTTCAACTGGAATTTTAGCCATTTTTTGACGTGAAATTGTAAACATGTGGACATGGATTTTGAAAATTCTAGAGAGAATTTTTAAAGCTTCAAGAGAATTTCAACAATTTTGAGAGGGATTTGAAAAGTTTCAATGGGAATGGGAAGAATTGGGACAAAAATTGGAAAATTTTTAAGGGACTTTGAAAAAATTTCAACTGGAATTTTAGCCATTTTTTGACATGAAATTGTAAACATGTGGACATGGATTTTGAAAATTCTAGAGAGAATTTTAAAAGCTTCAACAGAATTTCAACAATTTTGAGAGGGATTTGAAAAGTTTCAATGGGAATGGGAAGAATTGGGACAAAAATTGGAAAATTTTTAAGGGACTTTGAAAAAATTGCAACTGGAATTTTAGCCATTTTTTGACGTGAAATTGTAAACATGTGGACATGGATTTTGAAAATTATAGAGAGAATTTTTAAAGCTTCAAGAGAATTTCAACAATTTTGAGAGGGATTTGAAAAGTTTCAATAGGAATGGGAAGAATTGGGACAAAAATTGGAAAATTTTTAAGGGACTTTGAAAAAATTTCAACTGGAATTTTAGCCATTTTTTGACGTGAAATTGTAAACATGTGGCCATGGATTTTGAAAATTCTAGAGAGAATTTTAAAAGCTTCAAGAGAATTTCAACAATTTTGAGAGGGATTTGAAAAGTTTCAATGGGAATGGGAAGAATTGGGACAAAAATTGGAAAATTTTTAAGGGACTTTGAAAAAATTTCAACTGGAATTTTAGCCATTTTTTGACGTGAAATTGTAAACATGTGGACATGGATTTTGAAAATTCTAGAGAGAATTTTAAAAGCTTCAAGAGAATTTCAACAATTTTGAGAGGGATTTGAAAAGTTTCAATGGGAATGGGAAGAATTGGGACAAAAATTGGAAAACTTTTAAGGGACTTTGAAAAAATTTCAACTGGAATTTTAGCCATTTTTTGACGTGAAATTGTAAACATGTGGACATGGATTTTGAAAATTCTAGAGAGAATTTTTAAAGCTTCAACAGAATTTCAACAATTTTGAGAGGGATTTGAAAAGTTTCAATGGGAATGGGAAGAATTGGGACAAAAATTGGAAAATTTTTAAGGGACTTTGAAAAAATTTCAACTGGAATTTTAGCAATTTTTTTATGTGAAATTGTAAACATGTGGACATGGATTTTGAAAATTCTAGAGAGAATTTTAAAAGCTTCAACAGAATTTCAACAATTTTGAGAGGGATTTGAAAAGTTTCAATGGGAATGGGAAGAATTGGGACAAAAATTGGAAAACTTTTAAGGGACTTTGAAAAAATTTCAACTGGAATTTTAGCCATTTTTTTATGTGAAATTGTAAACATGTGGACATGGATTTTGAAAATTCTAGAGAGAATTTTAAAAGCTTCAAGAGAATTTCAACAATTTTGAGAGGGATTTGAAAAGTTTCAATGGGAATGGGAAGAATTGGGACAAAAATTGGAAAATTTTTAAGGGACTTTGAAAAAATTTCAACTGGAATTTTAGCCATTTTTTGACGTGAAATTGTAAACATGTGGACATGGATTTTGAAAATTCTAGAGAGAATTTTAAAAGCTTCAAGAGAATTTCAACAATTTTGAGAGGGATTTGAAAAGTTTCAATGGGAATGGGAAGAATTGGGACAAAAATTGGAAAATTTTTAAGGGACTTTGAAAAAATTGCAACTGGAATTTTAGCCATTTTTTGACGTGAAATTGTAAACATGTGGACATGGATTTTGAAAATTATAGAGAGAATTTTTAAAGCTTCAAGAGAATTTCAACAATTTTGAGAGGGATTTGAAAAGTTTCAATAGGAATGGGAAGAATTGGGACAAAAATTGGAAAATTTTTAAGGGACTTTGAAAAAATTTCAACTGGAATTTTAGCCATTTTTTGACGTGAAATTGTAAACATGTGGCCATGGATTTTGAAAATTCTAGAGAGAATTTTAAAAGCTTCAAGAGAATTTCAACAATTTTGAGAGGGATTTGAAAAGTTTCAATGGGAATGGGAAGAATTGGGACAAAAATTGGAAAATTTTTAAGGGACTTTGAAAAAATTTCAACTGGAATTTTAGCCATTTTTTGACGTGAAATTGTAAACATGTGGACATGGATTTTGAAAATTCTAGAGAGAATTTTAAAAGCTTCAAGAGAATTTCAACAATTTTGAGAGGGATTTGAAAAGTTTCAATGGGAATGGGAAGAATTGGGACAAAAATTGGAAAACTTTTAAGGGACTTTGAAAAAATTTCAACTGGAATTTTAGCCATTTTTTGACGTGAAATTGTAAACATGTGGACATGGATTTTGAAAATTCTAGAGAGAATTTTTAAAGCTTCAACAGAATTTCAACAATTTTGAGAGGGATTTGAAAAGTTTCAATGGGAATGGGAAGAATTGGGACAAAAATTGGAAAATTTTTAAGGGACTTTGAAAAAATTTCAACTGGAATTTTAGCAATTTTTTTATGTGAAATTGTAAACATGTGGACATGGATTTTGAAAATTCTAGAGAGAATTTTAAAAGCTTCAACAGAATTTCAACAATTTTGAGAGGGATTTGAAAAGTTTCAATGGGAATGGGAAGAATTGGGACAAAAATTGGAAAACTTTTAAGGGACTTTGAAAAAATTTCAACTGGAATTTTAGCCATTTTTTTATGTGAAATTGTAAACATGTGGACATGGATTTTGAAAATTCTAGAGAGAATTTTAAAAGCTTCAAGAGAATTTCAACAATTTTGAGAGGGATTTGAAAAGTTTCAATGGGAATGGGAAGAATTGGGACAAAAATTGGAAAATTTTTAAGGGACTTTGAAAAAATTTCAACTGGAATTTTAGCCATTTTTTGACGTGAAATTGTAAACATGTGGACATGGATTTTGAAAATTCTAGAGAGAATTTTAAAAGCTTCAAGAGAATTTCAACAATTTTGAGAGGGATTTGAAAAGTTTCAATGGGAATGGGAAGAATTGGGACAAAAATTGGAAAATTTTTAAGGGACTTTGAAAAAATTTCAACTGGAATTTTAGCCATTTTTTGTCGTGAAATTGTAAACATGTGGACATGGATTTTGAAAATTCTAGAGAGAATTTTAAAAGCTTCAAGAGAATTTCAACAATTTTGAGAGGGATTTGAAAAGTTTCAATGGGAATGGGAAGAATTGGGACAAAAATTGGAAAATTTTTAAGGGACTTTGAAAAAATTTCAACTGGAATTTTAGCCATTTTTTGTCGTGAAATTGTAAACATGTGGACATGGATTTTGAAAATTCTAGAGAGAATTTTAAAAGCTTCAAGAGAATTTCAACAATTTTGAGAGGGATTTGAAAAGTTTCAATGGGAATGGGAAGAATTGGGACAAAAATTGGAAAATTTTTAAGGGACTTTGAAAAAATTTCAACTGGAATTTTAGCCATTTTTTGACGTGAAATTGTAAACATGTGGACATGGATTTTGAAAATTCTAGAGAGAATTTTAAAAGCTTCAAGAGAATTTCAACAATTTTGAGAGGGATTTGAAAAGTTTCATTTGGAATGGGAAGAATTGGGACAAAAATTGGAAAATTTTGAAGGGACTTTGAAAAAATTTCAACTGGAATTTTAGCCATTTTTTGACGTGAAATTGTAAACATGTGGCCATGGATTTTGAAAATTCTAGAGAGAATTTTAAAAGCTTCAACAGAATTTCAACAATTTTGAGAGGGATTTGAAAAGTTTCAATGGGAATGGGAAGAATTGGGACAAAAATTGGAAAATTTTTAAGGGACTTTGAAAAAATTTCAACTGGAATTTTAGCCATTTTTTGACGTGAAATTGTAAACATGTGGCCATGGATTTTGAAAATTCTAGAGAGAATTTTAAAAGCTTCAAGAGAATTTCAACAATTTTGAGAGGGATTTGAAAAGTTTCAATGGGAATGGGAAGAATTGGGACAAAAATTGGAAAATTTTTAAGGGACTTTGAAAAAATTTCAACTGGAATTTTAGCCATTTTTTGATGTGGAATTGTAAACATGTGGACATGGATTTTGAAAATTCTAGAGAGAATTTTAAAAGCTTCAAGAGAATTTCAACAATTTTGAGAGGGATTTGAAAAGTTTCAATGGGAATGGGAAGAATTGGGACAAAAATTGGAAAATTTTTAAGGGACTTTGAAAAAATTTCAACTGGAATTTTAGCCATTTTTTGATGTGAAATTGTAAACATGTGGACATGGATTTTGAAAATTCTAGAGAGAATTTTAAAAGCTTCAACAGAATTTCAACAATTTTGAGAGGGATTTGAAAAGTTTCAATGGGAATGGGAAGAATTGGGACAAAAATTGGAAAAATTTAAGGGACTTTGAAAAAATTTCAACTGGAATTTTAGCAATTTTTTGACGTGAAATTGTAAACATGTGGACATGGATTTTGAAAATTCTAGAGAGAATTTTAAAAGCTTCAAGAGAATTTCAACAATTTTGAGAGGGATTTGAAAAGTTTCAATGGGAATGGGAAGAATTGGGACAAAAATTGGAAAATTTTTAAGGGACTTTGAAAAAATTTCAACTGGAATTTTAGCCATTTTTTGACGTGAAATTGTAAACATGTGGCCATGGATTTTGAAAATTCTAGAGAGAATTTTAAAAGCTTCAAGAGAATTTCAACAATTTTGAGAGGGATTTTAAAAGTTTCAATGGGAATGGGAAGAATTGGGACAAAAATTGGAAAATTTTTAAGGGACTTTGAAAAAATTTCAACTGGAATTTTAGCCATTTTTTGACGTGAAATTGTAAACATGTGGACATGGATTTTGAAAATTCTAGAGAGAATTTTAAAAGCTTCAAGAGAATTTCAACAATTTTGAGAGGGATTTGAAAAGTTTCAATGGGAATGGGAAGAATTGGGACAAAAATTGGAAAATTTTTAAGGGACTTTGAAAAAATTTCAACTGGAATTTTAGCCATTTTTTGACGTGAAATTGTAAACATGTGGACATGGATTTTGAAAATTCTAGAGAGAATTTTAAAAGCTTCAAGAGAATTTCAACAATTTTGAGAGGGATTTGAAAAGTTTCAATGGGAATGGGAAGAACTGGGACAAAAATTGGAAAATTTTAAGGGACTTTTAAAAAATTTCAACTGGAATTTTAGCCATTTTTTGATGTGAAATTGTAAACATGTGGACATGGATTTTGAAAATTCTAGAGAGAATTTTAAAAGCTTCAAGAGAATTTCAACAATTTTGAGAGGGATTTGAAAAGTTTCAATGGGAATGGGAAGAATTGGGACAAAAATTGGAAAATTTTGAAGGGACTTTGAAAAAATTTCAACTGGAATTTTAGCCATTTTTTACGTGAAATTGTAAACATGTGGCCATGGATTTTGAAAATTCTAGAGAGAATTTTAAAAGCTTCAAGAGAATTTCAACAATTTTGAGAGGGATTTGAAAGTTTCAATGGGAATGGGAAGAATTGGGACAAAAATTGGAAAATTTTTAAGGGACTTTGAAAAAATTTCAACTGGAATTTTAGCCATTTTTTGACGTGAAATTGTAAACATGTGGACATGGATTTTGAAAATTCTAGAGAGAATTTTTAAAGCTTCAAGAGAATTTCAACAATTTTGAGAGGGATTTGAAAAGTTTCAATGGGAATGGGAAGAACTGGGACAAAAATTGGAAAAATTTTAAGGGACTTTGAAAAAATTTCAACTGGAATTTTAGCCATTTTTTGACGTGAAATTGTAAACATGTGGACATGGATTTTGAAAATTCTAGAGAGAATTTTTAAAGCTTCAAGAGAATTTCAACAATTTTGAGAGGGATTTGAAAAGTTTCAATGGGAATGGGAAGAATTGGGACAAAAATTGGAAAATTTTTAAGGGACTTTGAAAAAATTTCAACTGGAATTTTAGCCATTTTTTGACGTGAAATTGTAAACATGTGGACATGGATTTTGAAAATTCTAGAGAGAATTTTAAAAGCTTCAACAGAATTTCAACAATTTTGAGAGGGATTTGAAAAGTTTCAATAGGAATGGGAAGAATTGGGACAAAAATTGGAAAATTTTTAAGGGACTTTGAAAAAATTTCAACTGGAATTTTAGCCATTTTTTGACGTGAAATTGTAAACATGTGGCCATGGATTTTGAAAATTCTAGAGAGAATTTTAAAAGCTTCAAGAGAATTTCAACAATTTTGAGAGGGATTTGAAAAGTTTCAATGGGAATGGGAAGAATTGGGACAAAAATTGGAAAATTTTTAAGGGACTTTGAAAAAATTTCAACTGGAATTTTAGCCATTTTTTGACGTGAAATTGTAAACATGTGGACATGGATTTTGAAAATTCTAGAGAGAATTTTAAAAGCTTCAAGAGAATTTCAACAATTTTGAGAGGGATTTGAAAAGTTTCAATGGGAATGGGAAGAATTGGGACAAAAATTGGAAAACTTTTAAGGGACTTTGAAAAAATTTCAACTGGAATTTTAGCCATTTTTTGACGTGAAATTGTAAACATGTGGACATGGATTTTGAAAATTCTAGAGAGAATTTTTAAACCTTCAACAGAATTTCAACAATTTTGAGAGGGATTTGAAAAGTTTCAATGGGAATGGGAAGAATTGGGACAAAAATTGGAAAATTTTTAAGGGACTTTGAAAAAATTTCAACTGGAATTTTAGCAATTTTTTTATGTGAAATTGTAAACATGTGGACATGGATTTTGAAAATTCTAGAGAGAATTTTAAAAGCTTCAACAGAATTTCAACAATTTTGAGAGGGATTTGAAAAGTTTCAATGGGAATGGGAAGAATTGGGACAAAAATTGGAAAACTTTTAAGGGACTTTGAAAAAATTTCAACTGGAATTTTAGCCATTTTTTTATGTGAAATTGTAAACATGTGGCCATGGATTTGGAAAATTCTAGAGAGAATTTTAAAAGCTTCAAGAGAATTTCAACAATTATGAGAGGGATTTGAAAAGTTTCAATGGGAATGGGAAGAATTGGGACAAAAATTGGAAAATTTTTAAGGGACTTTGAAAAAATTGCAACTGGAATTTTAGCCATTTTTTGATGTGAAATTGTAAACATGTGGACATGGATTTTGAAAATTCTAGAGAGAATTTTAAAAGCTTCAAGAGAATTTCAACAATTTTGAGAGGGATTTGAAAAGTTTCAATGGGAATGGGAAGAATTGGGACAAAAATTGGAAAATTTTTAAGGGACTTTGAAAAAATTTCAACTGGAATTTTAGCCATTTTTTGACGTGAAATTGTAAACATGTGGCCATGGATTTTGAAAATTCTAGAGAGAATTTTAAAAGCTTCAAGAGAATTTCAACAATTTTGAGAGGGATTTGAAAAGTTTCAATGGGAATGGGAAGAATTGGGACAAAAATTGGAAAATTTTTAAGGGACTTTGAAAAAATTTCAACTGGAATTTTAGCCATTTTTTGTCGTGAAATTGTAAACATGTGGCCATGGATTTTGAAAATTCTAGAGAGAATTTTAAAAGCTTCAAGAGAATTTCAACAATTTTGAGAGGGATTTGAAAAGTTTCAATGGGAATGGGAAGAATTGGGACAAAAATTGGAAAATTTTTAAGGGACTTTGAAAAAATTTCAACTGGAATTTTAGCCATTTTTTGTCGTGAAATTGTAAACATGTGGACATGGATTTTGAAAATTCTAGAGAGAATTGTAAAAGCTTCAACAGAATTTGAACAATTTTGAGAGGGATTTGAAAAGTTTCAATGGGAATGGGAAGAATTGGGACAAAAATTGGAAAATTTTTAAGGGACTTTGAAAAAATTTCAACTGGAATTTTAGCCATTTTTTGACGTGAAATTGTAAACATGTGGACATGGATTTTGAAAATTCTAGAGAGAATTTTAAAAGCTTCAAGAGAATTTCAACAATTTTGAGAGGGATTTGAAAAGTTTCATTTGGAATGGGAAGAATTGGGACAAAAATTGGAAAATTTTTAAGGGACTTTGAAAAAATTTCAACTGGAATTTTAGCCATTTTTTGACGTGAAATTGTAAACATGTGGCCATGGATTTTGAAAATTCTAGAGAGAATTTTAAAAGCTTCAACAGAATTTCAACAATTTTGAGAGGGATTTGAAAAGTTTCAATGGGAATGGGAAGAATTGGGACAAAAATTGGAAAATTTTTAAGGGACTTTGAAAAAATTTCAACTGGAATTTTAGCCATTTTTTGACGTGAAATTGTAAACATGTGGCCATGGATTTTGAAAATTCTAGAGAGAATTTTAAAAGCTTCAACAGAATTTCAACAATTTTGAGAGGGATTTGAAAAGTTTCAATGGGAATGGGAAGAATTGGGACAAAAATTGGAAAATTTTTAAGGGACTTTGAAAAAATTTCAACTGGAATTTTAGCCATTTTTTGACGTGAAATTGTAAACATGTGGCCATGGATTTTGAAAATTCTAGAGAGAATTTTAAAAGCTTCAAGAGAATTTCAACAATTTTGAGAGGGATTTGAAAAGTTTCAATGGGAATGGGAAGAATTGGGACAAAAATTGGAAAATTTTTAAGGGACTTTGAAAAAATTTCAACTGGAATTTTAGCCATTTTTTGTCGTGAAATTGTAAACATGTGGCCATGGATTTGGAAAATTCTAGAGAGAATTTTAAAAGCTTCAAGAGAATTTCAACAATTTTGAGAGGGATTTGAAAAGTTTCAATGGGAATGGGAAGAATTGGGACAAAAATTGGAAAATTTTTAAGGGACTTTGAAAAAATTTCAACTGGAATTTTAGCCATTTTTTTAATGTGAAATTGTAAACATGTGGACATGGATTTTGAAAATTCTAGAGAGAATTTTAAAAGCTTCAAGAGAATTTCAACAATTTTGAGAGGGATTTGAAAAGTTTCATTTGGAATGGGAAGAATTGGGACAAAAATTGGAAAATTTTTAAGGGACTTTGAAAAAATTTCAACTGGAATTTTAGCCATTTTTTGACGTGAAATTGTAAACATGTGGACATGGATTTTGAAAATTCTAGAGAGAATTTTAAAAGCTTCAAGAGAATTTCAACAATTTTGAGAGGGATTTGAAAAGTTTCAATGGGAATGGGAAGAATTGGGACAAAAATTGGAAAATTTTTAAGGGACTTTGAAAAAATTTCAACTGGAATTTTAGCCATTTTTTTATGTGAAATTGTAAACATGTGGCCATGGATTTTGAAAATTCTAGAGAGAATTTTAAAAGCTTCAAGAGAATTTCAACAATTTTGAGAGGGATTTGAAAAGTTTCAATGGGAATGGGAAGAACTGGGACAAAAATTGGAAAAATTTTAAGGGACTTTGAAAAAATTTCAACTGGAATTTTAGCCATTTTTTGACGTGAAATTGTAAACATGTGGCCATGGATTTTGAAAATTCTAGAGAGAATTTTAAAAGCTTCAACAGAATTTCAACAATTTTGAGAGGGATTTGAAAAGTTTCAATGGGAATGGGAAGAATTGGGACAAAAATTGGAAAATTTTTAAGGGACTTTGAAAAAATTTCAACTGGAATTTTAGCCATTTTTTGACGTGAAATTGTAAACATGTGGACATGGATTTTGAAAATTCTAGAGAGAATTTTAAAAGCTTCAACAGAATTTCAACAATTTTGAGAGGGATTTGAAAAGTTTCAATGGGAATGGGAAGAATTGGGACAAAAATTGGAAAACTTTTAAGGGACTTTGAAAAAATTTCAACTGGAATTTTAGCCATTTTTTGATGTGAAATTGTAAACATGTGGACATGGATTTTGAAAATTCTAGAGAGAATTTTAAAAGCTTCAAGAGAATTTCAACAATTTTGAGAGGGATTTGAAAAGTTTCAATGGGAATGGGAAGAATTGGGACAAAAATTGGAAAATTTTTAAGGGACTTTGAAAAAATTTCAACTGGAATTTTAGCCATTTTTTGACGTGAAATTGTAAACATGTGGCCATGGATTTTGAAAATTCTAGAGAGAATTTTAAAAGCTTCAACAGAATTTCAACAATTTTGAGAGGGATTTGAAAAGTTTCAATGGGAATGGGAAGAATTGGGACAAAAATTGGAAAATTTTTAAGGGACTTTGAAAAAATTTCAACTGGAATTTTAGCCATTTTTTGACGTGAAATTGTAAACATGTGGACATGGATTTTGAAAATTCTAGAGAGAATTTTAAAAGCTTCAAGAGAATTTCAACAATTTTGAGAGGGATTTGAAAAGTTTCAATGGGAATGGGAAGAATTGGGACAAAAATTGGAAAATTTTTAAGGGACTTTGAAAAAATTTCAACTGGAATTTTAGCCATTTTTTGTCGTGAAATTGTAAACATGTGGACATGGATTTTGAAAATTCTAGAGAGAATTTTAAAAGCTTCAAGAGAATTTCAACAATTTTGAGAGGGATTTGAAAGTTTCAATGGGAATGGGAAGAATTGGGACAAAAATTGGAAAATTTTTAAGGGACTTTGAAAAAATTTCAACTGGAATTTTAGCCATTTTTTGACGTGAAATTGTAAACATGTGGACATGGATTTTGAAAATTATAGAGAGAATTTTTAAAGCTTCAAGAGAATTTCAACAATTTTGAGAGGGATTTGAAAAGTTTCAATGGGAATGGGAAGAACTGGGACAAAAATTGGAAAAATTTTAAGGGACTTTGAAAAAATTTCAACTGGAATTTTAGCCATTTTTTGACGTGAAATTGTAAACATGTGGACATGGATTTTGAAAATTATAGAGAGAATTTTTAAAGCTTCAAGAGAATTTCAACAATTTTGAGAGGGATTTGAAAAGTTTCAATGGGAATGGGAAGAATTGGGACAAAAATTGGAAAATTTTTAAGGGACTTTGAAAAAATTTCAACTGGAATTTTAGCCATTTTTTGACGTGAAATTGTAAACATGTGGACATGGATTTTGAAACTTCTAGAGAGAATTTTAAAAGCTTCAACAGAATTTCAACAATTTGGAGAGGGATTTGAAAAGTTTCAATGGGAATGGGAAGAATTGGGACAAAAATTGGAAAATTTTTAAGGGACTTTGAAAAAATTGCAACTGGAATTTTAGCCATTTTTTGACGTGAAATTGTAAACATGTGGACATGGATTTTGAAAATTCTAGAGAGAATTTTTAAAGCTTCAAGAGAATTTCAACAATTTTGAGAGGGATTTGAAAAGTTTCAATAGGAATGGGAAGAATTGGGACAAAAATTGGAAAATTTTTAAGGGACTTTGAAAAAATTTCAACTGGAATTTTAGCCATTTTTTGACGTGAAATTGTAAACATGTGGACATGGATTTTGAAAATTCTAGAGAGAATTTTAAAAGCTTCAAGAGAATTTCAACAATTTTGAGAGGGATTTGAAAAGTTTCAATGGGAATGGGAAGAATTGGGACAAAAATTGGAAAATTTTTAAGGGACTTTGAAAAAATTTCAACTGGAATTTTAGCCATTTTTTGACGTGAAATTGTAAACATGTGGACATGGATTTTGAAAATTCTAGAGAGAATTTTAAAAGCTTCAAGAGAATTTCAACAATTTTGAGAGGGATTTGAAAAGTTTCAATGGGAATGGGAAGAATTGGGACAAAAATTGGAAAACTTTTAAGGGACTTTGAAAAAATTTCAACTGGAATTTTAGCCATTTTTTGACGTGAAATTGTAAACATGTGGACATGGATTTTGAAAATTCTAGAGAGAATTTTAAAGCTTCAACAGAATTTCAACAATTTTGAGAGGGATTTGAAAAGTTTCAATGGGAATGGGAAGAATTGGGACAAAAATTGGAAAATTTTTAAGGGACTTTGAAAAAATTTCAACTGGAATTTTAGCAATTTTTTATGTGAAATTGTAAACATGTGGACATGGATTTTGAAAATTCTAGAGAGAATTTTAAAAGCTTTAACAGAATTTCAACAATTTTGAGAGGGATTTGAAAAGTTTCAATGGGAATGGGAAGAATTGGGACAAAAATTGGAAAACTTTTAAGGGACTTTGAAAAAATTTCAACTGGAATTTTAGCCATATTTATGTGAAATTGTAAACATGTGGACATGGATTTTGAAAATTCTAGAGAGAATTTTAAAAGCTTCAAGAGAATTTCAACAATTATGAGAGGGATTTGAAAAGTTTCAATGGGAATGGGAAGAATTGGGACAAAAATTGGAAAATTTTTAAGGGACTTTGAAAAAATTTCAACTGGAATTTTAGCCATTTTTTGATGTGAAATTGTAAACATGTGGACATGGATTTTGAAAATTCTAGAGAGAATTTTAAAAGCTTCAAGAGAATTTCAACAATTTTGAGAGGGATTTGAAAAGTTTCAATGGGAATGGGAAGAATTGGGACAAAAATTGGAAAATTTTTAAGGGACTTTGAAAAAATTTCAACTGGAATTTTAGCCATTTTTTGACGTGAAATTGTAAACATGTGGCCATGGATTTTGAAAATTCTAGAGAGAATTTTAAAAGCTTCAAGAGAATTTCAACAATTTTGAGAGGGATTTGAAAAGTTTCAATGGGAATGGGAAGAATTGGGACAAAAATTGGAAAATTTTTAAGGGACTTTGAAAAAATTTCAACTGGAATTTTAGCCATTTTTTGTCGTGAAATTGTAAACATGTGGCCATGGATTTTGAAAATTCTAGAGAGAATTTTAAAAGCTTCAAGAGAATTTCAACAATTTTGAGAGGGATTTGAAAAGTTTCAATGGGAATGGGAAGAATTGGGACAAAAATTGGAAAATTTTTAAGGGACTTTGAAAAAATTTCAACTGGAATTTTAGCCATTTTTTGTCGTGAAATTGTAAACATGTGGACATGGATTTTGAAAATTCTAGAGAGAATTTTAAAAGCTTCAAGAGAATTTCAACAATTTTGAGAGGGATTTGAAAAGTTTCATTGGGAATGGGAAGAATTGGGACAAAAATTGGAAAATTTTTAAGGGACTTTGAAAAAATTTCAACTGGAATTTTAGCCATTTTTTGTCGTGAAATTGTAAACATGTGGACATGGATTTTGAAAATTCTAGAGAGAATTTTAAAAGCTTCAAGAGAATTTCAACAATTTTGAGAGGGATTTGAAAAGTTTCAATGGGAATGGGAAGAATTGGGACAAAAATTGGAAAATTTTTAAGGGACTTTGAAAAAATTTCAACTGGAATTTTAGCCATTTTTTGTCGTGAAATTGTAAACATGTGGACATGGATTTTGAAAATTCTAGAGAGAATTTTAAAAGCTTCAAGAGAATTTCAACAATTTTGAGAGGGATTTGAAAAGTTTCAATGGGAATGGGAAGAATTGGGACAAAAATTGGAAAATTTTTAAGGGACTTTGAAAAAATTTCAACTGGAATTTTAGCCATTTTTTGACGTGAAATTGTAAACATGTGGCCATGGATTTTGAAAATTCTAGAGAGAATTTTAAAAGCTTCAACAGAATTTCAACAATTTTGAGAGGGATTTGAAAAGTTTCAATGGGAATGGGAAGAATTGGGACAAAAATTGGAAAATTTTTAAGGGACTTTGAAAAAATTTCAACTGGAATTTTAGCCATTTTTTGACGTGAAATTGTAAACATGTGGCCATGGATTTTGAAAATTCTAGAGAGAATTTTAAAAGCTTCAAGAGAATTTCAACAATTTTGAGAGGGATTTGAAAAGTTTCAATGGGAATGGGAAGAATTGGGACAAAAATTGGAAAATTTTTAAGGGACTTTGAAAAAATTTCAACTGGAATTTTAGCCATTTTTTGACGTGAAATTGTAAACATGTGGCCATGGATTTTGAAAATTCTAGAGAGAATTTTAAAAGCTTCAAGAGAATTTCAACAATTTTGAGAGGGATTTGAAAAGTTTCATTGGAATGGGAAGAATTGGGACAAAAATTGGAAAATTTTTAAGGGACTTTGAAAAAATTTCAACTGGAATTTTAGCCATTTTTTGTCGTGAAATTGTAAACATGTGGACATGGATTTTGAAAATTCTAGAGAGAATTTTAAAAGCTTCAAGAGAATTTCAACAATTTTGAGAGGGATTTGAAAAGTTTCAATGGGAATGGGAAGAATTGGGACAAAAATTGGAAAA
Organism: Streptopelia decaocto; assembly: GCF_964273445.1. Lineage (NCBI taxonomy): Eukaryota > Metazoa > Chordata > Aves > Columbiformes > Columbidae > Streptopelia > Streptopelia decaocto. Next base: position 29,838 of record NW_028117115.1, read on the forward strand.
TTTTTAAGGGACTTTGAAAAAATTTCAACTGGAATTTTAGCCATTTTTTGTCGTGAAATTGTAAACATGTGGACATGGATTTTGAAAATTCTAGAGAGAATTTTAAAAGCTTCAAGAGAATTTCAACAATTTTGAGAGGGATTTGAAAAGTTTCATTTGGACTGGGAAGAATTGGGACAAAAATTGGAAAAGTTTTAAGGGACTTTGAAAAAATTTCAACTGGAATTTTAGCCATTTTTTGACGTGAAATTGTAAACATGTGGACATGGATTTTGAAAATTCTAGAGAGAATTTTAAAAGCTTCAACAGAATTTCAACAATTTTGAGAGGGATTTGAAAAGTTTCAATGGGAATGGGAAGAATTGGGACAAAAATTGGAAAATTTTTAAGGGACTTTGAAAAAATTTCAACTGGAATTTTAGCCATTTTTTGACGTGAAATTGTAAACATGTGGACATGGATTTTGAAAATTCTAGAGAGAATTTTAAAAGCTTCAACAGAATTTCAACAATTTTGAGAGGGATTTGAAAAGTTTCAATGGGAATGGGAAGAATTGGGACAAAAATTGGAAAACTTTTAAGGGACTTTGAAAAAATTTCAACTGGAATTTTAGCCATTTTTTGATGTGAAATTGTAAACATGTGGACATGGATTTTGAAAATTCTAGAGAGAATTTTAAAAGCTTCAACAGAATTTCAACAATTTTGAGAGGGATTTGAAAAGTTTCAATGGGAATGGGAAGAATTGGGACAAAAATTGGAAAATTTTTAAGGGACTTTGAAAAAATTTCAACTGGAATTTTAGCCATTTTTTGACGTGAAATTGTAAACATGTGGCCATGGATTTTGAAAATTCTAGAGAGAATTTTAAAAGCTTCAAGAGAATTTCAACAATTTTGAGAGGGATTTGAAAAGTTTCAATGGGAATGGGAAGAATTGGGACAAAAATTGGAAAATTTTTAAGGGACTTTGAAAAAATTTCAACTGGAATTTTAGCCATTTTTTGTCGTGAAATTGTAAACATGTGGACATGGATTTTGAAAATTCTAGAGAGAATTTTAAAAGCTTCAAGAGAATTTCAACAATTTTGAGAGGGATTTGAAAAGTTTCAATGGGAATGGGAAGAATTGGGACAAAAATTGGAAAATTTTTAAGGGACTTTGAAAAAATTTCAACTGGAATTTTAGCCATTTTTTTATGTGAAATTGTAAACATGTGGACATGGATTTTGAAAATTCTAGAGAGAATTTTAAAAGCTTCAACAGAATTTCAACAATTTTGAGAGGGATTTGAAAAGTTTCATTTGGAATGGGAAGAATTGGGACAAAAATTGGAAAATTTTTAAGGGACTTTGAAAAAATTTCAACTGGAATTTTAGCCATTTTTTGTCGTGAAATTGTAAACATGTGGACATGGATTTTGAAAATTCTAGAGAGAATTTTAAAAGCTTCAAGAGAATTTCAACAATTTTGAGAGGGATTTGAAAAGTTTCAATGGGAATGGGAAGAATTGGGACAAAAATTGGAAAATTTTTAAGGGACTTTGAAAAAATTTCAACTGGAATTTTAGCCATTTTTTGTCGTGAAATTGTAAACATGTGGACATGGATTTTGAAAATTCTAGAGAGAATTTTAAAAGCTTCAAGAGAATTTCAACAATTTTGAGAGGGATTTGAAAAGTTTCATTTGGAATGGGAAGAATTGGGACAAAAATTGGAAAATTTTTAAGGGACTTTGAAAAAATTTCAACTGGAATTTTAGCCATTTTTTGACGTGAAATTGTAAACATGTGGCCATGGATTTTGAAAATTCTAGAGAGAATTTTAAAAGCTTCAAGAGAATTTCAACAATTTTGAGAGGGATTTGAAAAGTTTCATACTCAGTACGCTGGACAAAAATTGGAAAATTTTTAAGGGACTTTGAAAAAATTTCAACTGGAATTTTAGCCATTTTTGTCTTTAAATTGTAAACATGTGGACATGGATTTTGAAAATTCTAGAGAGATTTAACTTAGAGAATTTCAACAATTTTGAGAGGATTTGAAAAGTTC
>NW_028117114.1:0-22171 GCF_964273445.1 Streptopelia decaocto
TCTCAAAATTGTTGAAATTCTCTTGAAGCTTTTAAAATTCTCTCTAGAATTTTCAAAATCCATGTCCACATGTTTACAATTTCACATCAAAAAATTGCTAAAATTCCAGTTGAAATTTTTTCAAAGTCCCTTAAAAATTTTCCAATTTTTGTCCCAATTCTTCCCATTCCCATTGAAACTTTTCAAATCCCTCTCAAAATTGTTGAAATTCTCTTGAAGCTTTTAAAATTCTCTCTAGAATTTTCAAAATCCATGGCCACATGTTTACAATTTCACGTCAAAAAATGGCTAAAATTCCAGTTGAAATTTTTTCAAAGTCCCTTAAAAATTTTCCAATTTTTGTCCCAATTCTTCCCATTCCCATGGAAACTTTTCAAATCCCTCTCAAAATTGTTGAAATTCTCTTGAAGCTTTTAAAATTCTCTCTAGAATTTTCAAAATCCATGTCCACATGTTTACAATTTCACGTCAAAAAATGGCTAAAATTCCAGTTGAAATTTTTTCAAAGTCCCTTAAAAATTTTCCAATTTTTGTCCCAATTCTTCCCATTCCCATTGAAACTTTTCAAATCCCTCTCAAAATTGTTGAAATTCTCTTGAAGCTTTTAAAATTCTCTCTAGAATTTTCAAAATCCATGTCCACATGTTTACAATTTCACGTCAAAAAATGGCTAAAATTCCAGTTGAAATTTTTTCAAAGTCCCTTAAAAATTTTCCAATTTTTGTCCCAATTCTTCCCATTCCCATTGAAACTTTTCAAATCCCTCTCAAAATTGTTGAAATTCTCTTGAAGCTTTTAAAATTCTCTCTAGAATTTTCAAAATCCATGTCCACATGTTTACAATTTCACGTAAAAAAAAATGCTAAAATTCCAGTTGAAATTTTTTCAAAGTCCCTTAAAAATTTTCCAATTTCTGTCCCAATTCTTCCCATTCCCATTGAAACTTTTCAAATCCCTCTCAAAATTGTTGAAATTCTCTTGAAGCTTTTAAAATTCTCTCTAGAATTTTCAAAGTCCATGGCCACATGTTTACAATTTCACGTCAAAAAATTGCTAAAATTCCAGTTGAAATTTTTTCAAAGTCCCTTAAAAATTTTCCAATTTTTGTCCCAATTCTTCCCATTCCCATTGAAACTTTTCAAATCCCTCTCAAAATTGTTGAAATTCTCTTGAAGCTTTTAAAATTCTTTCTAGAATTTTCAAAATCCATGTCCACATGTTTACAATTTCACGTCAAAAAATTGCTAAAATTCCAGTTGAAATTTTTTCAAAGTCCCTTCAAAAATTTCCAATTTTTGTCCCAATTCTTCCCATTCCCATTGAAACTTTTCAAATCCCTCTCAAAATTGTTGAAATTCTGTTGAAGCTTTTAAAATTGTCTCTAGAATTTTCAAAATCCATGGCCACATGTTTACAATTTCACGTAAAAAAAAATGCTAAAATTCCAGTTGAAATTTTTTCAAAGTCCCTTAAAAATTTTCCCATTTTTGTCCCAATTCTTCCCATTCCCATTGAAACTTTTCAAATCCCTCTCAAAATTGTTGAAATTCTCTTGAAGCTTTTAAAATTCTTTCTAGAATTTTCAAAATCCATGTCCACATGTTTACAATTTCACGTCAAAAATTGCTAAAATTCCAGTTGAAATTTTTTCAAAGTCCCTTAAAAAATTTCCAATTTTTGTCCCAATTCTTCCCATTCCCATTGAAACTTTTCAAATCCCTCTCAAAATTGTTGAAATTCTCTTGAAGCTTTTAAAATTGTCTCTAGAATTTTCAAAATCCATGGCCACATGTTTACAATTTCACGTAAAAAAAATGGCTAAAATTCCAGTTGAAATTTTTTCAAAGTCCCTTAAAAATTTTCCAATTTTTGTCCCAATTCTTCCCATTCCCATTGAAACTTTTCAAATCCCTCTCCAAATTTTTGAAATTCTCTTGAACTTTTAAAATTCTCTCTAGAATTTTCAAAATCCATGTCCACATGTTTACAATTTCACGTCAAAAAATGGCTAAAATTCCAGTTGAAATTTTTTCAAAGTCCCTTAAAAATTTTCCAATTTTTGTCCCAATTCTTCCCATTCCCATTGAAACTTTTCAAATCCCTCTCAAAATTGTTGAAATTCTCTTGAAGCTTTTAAAATTCTCTCTAGAATTTTCAAAATCCACTTCAACATGTTTACAATTTCACGTCAAAAAATGGCTAAAATTCCAGTTGAAATTTTTTCAAAGTCCCTGAAAAATTTTCCAATTTTTGTCCCAATTCTTCCCATTCCCATTGAAACTTTTCAAATCCCTCTCCAAATTGTTGAAATTCTCTTGAAGCTTTTAAAATTCTCTCTAGAATTTTCAAAATCCATGTCCACATGTTTACAATTTCACGTAAAAAAAAATGCTAAAATTCCAGTTGAAATTTTTTCAAAGTCCCTTAAAAATTTTCCAATTTTTGTCCCAATTCTTCCCATTCCCATTGAAACTTTTCAAATCCCTCTCAAAATTGTTGAAATTCTGTTGAAGCTTTTAAAATTCTCTCTAGAATTTTCAAAATCCATGGCCACATGTTTACAATTTCACGTCAAAAAATGGCTAAAATTCCAGTTGAAATTTTTTCAAAGTCCCTTAAAAAATTTCCAATTTTTGTCCCAATTCTTCCCATTCCCATTGAAACTTTTCAAATCCCTCTCAAAATTGTTGAAATTCTGTTGAAGCTTTTAAAATTGTCTATAGAATTTTCAAAATCCATGGCCACATGTTTACAATTTCACGTAAAAAAAATGGCTAAAATTCCAGTTGATATTTTTTCAAAGTCCCTTAAAAATTTTCCAATTTTTGTCCCAATTCTTCCCATTCCCATTGAAACTTTTCAAATCCCTCTCCAAATTGTTGAAATTCTCTTGAAGCTTTTAAAATTCTCTCTAGAATTTTCAAAATCCATGTCCACATGTTTACAATTTCACATCAAAAAATGGCTAAAATTCCAGTTGAAATTTTTTCAAAGTCCCTGAAAAATTTTCCAATTTTTGTCCCAATTCTTCCCATTCCCATTGAAACTTTTCAAATCCCTCTCCAAATTGTTGAAATTCTCTTGAAGCTTTTAAAATTCTCTCTAGAATTTTCAAAATCCATGTCCACATGTTTACAATTTCACGTCAAAAAATGGCTAAAATTCCAGTTGAAATTTTTTCAAAGTCCCTTAAAAATTTTCCAATTTTTGTCCCAATTCTTCCCATTCCCATTGAAACTTTTCAAATCCCTCTCAAAATTGTTGAAATTCTCTTGAAGCTTTTAAAATTCTCTCTAGAATTTTCAAAATCCATGTCCACATGTTTACAATTTCACATCAAAAAATGGCTAAAATTCCAGTTGAAATTTTTTCAAAGTCCCTGAAAAATTTTCCAATTTTTGTCCCAATTCTTCCCATTCCCATTGAAACTTTTCAAATCCCTCTCAAAATTGTTGAAATTCTCTTGAAGCTTTTAAAATTCTCTCTAGAATTTTCAAAATCCATGTCCACATGTTTACAATTTCACGTAAAAAAAAATGCTAAAATTCCAGTTGAAATTTTTTCAAAGTCCCTTAAAAATTTTCCAATTTTTGTCCCAATTCTTCCCATTCCCATTGAAACTTTTCAAATCCCTCTCAAAATTGTTGAAATTCTCTTGAAGCTTTTAAAATTCTCTCTAGAATTTTCAAAATCCATGGCCACATGTTTACAATTTCACGTCAAAAAATGGCTAAAATTCCAGTTGAAATTTTTTCAAAGTCCCTGAAAAATTTTCCAATTTTTGTCCCAATTCTTCCCATTCCCATTGAAACTTTTCAAATCCCTCTCAAAATTGTTGAAATTCTCTTGAAGCTTTTAAAATTCTCTCTAGAATTTTCAAAATCCATGTCCACATGTTTACAATTTCACGTCAAAAAATGGCTAAAATTCCAGTTGAAATTTTTTCAAAGTCCCTTAAAAATTTTCCAATTTTTGTCCCAATTCTTCCCATTCCCATTGAAACTTTTCCAATCCCTCTCAAAATTGTTGAAATTCTCTTGAAGCTTTTAAAATTCTCTCTAGAATTTTCAAAATCCATGTCCACATGTTTACAATTTCACGTCAAAAAATGGCTAAAATTCCAGTTGAAATTTTTTCAAAGTCCCTGAAAAATTTTCCAATTTTTGTCCCAATTCTTCCCATTCCCATTGAAACTTTTCCAATCCCTCTCAAAATTGTTGAAATTCTCTTGAAGCTTTTAAAATTCTCTCTAGAATTTTCAAAATCCATGTCCACATGTTTACAATTTCACGTCAAAAAATGGCTAAAATTCCAGTTGAAATTTTTTCAAAGTCCCTTAAAAAATTTCCAATTTTTGTCCCAATTCTTCCAATTCCCATTGAAACTTTTCAAATCCCTCTCAAAATTGTTGAAATTCTGTTGAAGCTTTTAAAATTCTCTCTAGAATTTTCAAAATCCATGGCCACATGTTTACAATTTCACGTCAAAAAATGGCTAAAATTCCAGTTGAAATTTTTTCAAAGTCCCTGAAAAATTTTCCAATTTTTGTCCCAATTCTTCCCATTCCCATTGAAACTTTTCAAATCCCTCTCAAAATTGTTGAAATTCTGTTGAAGCTTTTAAAATTCTCTCTAGAATTTTCAAAATCCATGGCCACATGTTTACAATTTCACGTCAAAAAATGGCTAAAATTCCAGTTGAAATTTTTTCAAAGTCCCTGAAAAATTTTCCAATTTTTGTCCCAATTCTTCCCATTCCCATTGAAACTTTTCAAATCCCTCTCAAAATTTTTGAAATTCTCTTGAAGCTTTTAAAATTCTCTCTAGAATTTTCAAAATCCATGTCCACATGTTTACAATTTCACGTAAAAAAAAATGCTAAATTCCAGTTGAAATTTTTTCAAAGTCCCTGAAAAATTTTCCAATTTTTGTCCCAATTCTTCCCATTCCCATTGAAACTTTTCAAATCCCTCTCAAAATTGTTGAAATTCTCTTGAAGCTTTTAAAATTCTCTCTAGAATTTTCAAAATCCATGTCCACATGTTTACAATTTCACGTCAAAAATTGCTAAAATTCCAGTTGAAATTTTTCAAAGTCCCTTAAAAATTTTCCAATTTTTGTCCCAATTCTTCCCATTCCCATTGAAACTTTTCAAATCCCTCTCCAAATTGTTGAAATTCTCTTGAAGCTTTTAAAATTCTCTCTAGAATTTTCAAAATCCATGTCCACATGTTCACAATTTCACATCAAAAAATTGCTAAAATTCCAGTTGAAATTTTTCAAAGTCCCTTAAAAATTTTCCAATTTTTGTCCCAATTCTTCCCATTCCCATTGAAACTTTTCAAATCCCTCTCAAAATTGTTGAAATTCTCTTGAAGCTTTTAAAATTCTCTCTAGAATTTTCAAAATCCATGTCCACATGTTTACAATTTCACGTCAAAAAATGGCTAAAATTCCAGTTGAAATTTTTTCAAAGTCCTGAAAAATTTTCCAATTTTTGTCCCAATTCTTCCCATTCCCATTGAAACTTTTCAAATCCCTCTCAAATTGTTGAAATTCTGTTGAAGCTTTTAAAATTCTCTCTAGAATTTTCAAAGTCCATGGCCACATGTTTACAATTTCACGTCAAAAAATTGCTAAAATTCCAGTTGAAATTTTTTCAAAGTCCCTTAAAAATTTTCCAATTTTTGTCCCAATTCTTCCCATTCCCATTGAAACTTTTCAAATCCCTCTCAAAATTGTTGAAATTCTCTTGAAGCTTTTAAAATTCTTTCTAGAATTTTCAAAATCCATGTCCACATGTTTACAATTTCACGTCAAAAAATTGCTAAAATTCCAGTTGAAATTTTTCAAAGTCCCTTAAAAAATTTCCAATTTTTGTCCCAATTCTTCCCATTCCCATTGAAACTTTTCAAATCCCTCTCAAAATTGTTGAAATTCTGTTGAAGCTTTTAAAATTCTCTCTAGAATTTTCAAAATCCATGGCCACATGTTTACAATTTCACGTAAAAAAAAATGCTAAAATTCCAGTTGAAATTTTTTCAAAGTCCTTAAAAATTTTCCAATTTTTGTCCCAATTCTTCCCATTCCCATTGAAACTTTTCAAATCCCTCTCAAAATTGTTGAAATTCTGTTGAAGCTTTTAAAATTCTCTCTAGAATTTTCAAAATCCATGGCCACATGTTTACAATTTCACGTCAAAAAAATGGCTAAAATTCCAGTTGAAATTTTTTCAAAGTCCCTTAAAAAATTTCCAATTTTTGTCCCAATTCTTCCCATTCCCATTGAAACTTTTCAAATCCCTCTCAAAATTGTTGAAATTCTCTTGAAGCTTTTAAAATTCTCTCTAGAATTTTCAAAATCCATGGCCACATGTTTACAATTTCACGTAAAAAAATGGCTAAAATTCCAGTTGAAATTTTTTCAAAGTCCCTTAAAAATTTTCCAATTTTTGTCCCAATTCTTCCCATTCCCATTGAAAACTTTTCAAATCCCTCTCCAAAATTGTTGAAATTCTCTTGAAGCTTTTTAAAATTCTCTCTAGAATTTTCAAAATCCATGTCCACATGTTTACAATTTCACGTCAAAAAATGGCTAAAATTCCAGTTGAAATTTTTTCAAAGTCCCTGAAAAATTTTCCAATTTTTGTCCCAATTCTTCCCATTCCCATTGAAACTTTTCAAATCCCTCTCAAAATTGTTGAAATTCTCTTGAAGCTTTTAAAATTCTCTCTAGAATTTTCAAAATCCATGTCCACATGTTTACAATTTCACGTCAAAAAATGGCTAAAATTCCAGTTGAAATTTTTTCAAAGTCCCTGAAAAATTTTCCAATTTTGTCCCAATTCTTCCCATTCCCATTGAAACTTTTCAAATCCCTCTCAAAATTGTTGAAATTCTCTTGAAGCTTTTAAAATTCTCTCTAGAATTTTCAAAATCCATGTCCACATGTTTACAATTTCACGTCAAAAAAATGGCTAAAATTCCAGTTGAAATTTTTTCAAAGTCCCTGAAAAATTTTCCAATTTTTGTCCCAATTCTTCCCATTCCCATTGAAACTTTTCAAATCCCTCTCAAAATTGTTGAAATTCTCTTGAAGCTTTTAAAATTCTCTCTAGAATTTTCAAAATCCATGGTCCACATGTTTACAATTTCACGTCAAAAAATGCTAAAATTCCAGTTGAAATTTTTTCAAAGTCCCTGAAAATTTTCCAATTTTTGTCCCAATTCTTCCCATTCCCATTGAAACTTTTCAAATCAACTCAGAAATTCTCTTGAAGCTTTTAAAATTCTCTCTAGAATTTTCAAAATCCATGGCCACATGTTTACAATTTCACGTCAAAAATGGCTAAAATTCCAGTTGAAATTTTTCAAAGTCCCTGAAAAATTTTTCCAATTTTTGTCCCAATTCTTCCCATTCCCATTGAAACTTTTCAAATCTGAAACTTTTCAAATCCCTCTCAAAATTGTTGAAATTCTCTTGAAGCTTTTAAAATTCTCTCTAGAATTTTCAAAATCCATGTCCACATGTTTACAATTTCACGTCAAAAAATGGCTAAAATTCCAGTTGAAATTTTTTCAAAGTCCCTGAAAAATTTTCCAATTTTTGTCCCAATTCTTCCCATTCCCATTGAAACTTTTCCAATCCCTCTCAAAATTGTTGAAATTCTCTTGAAGCTTTTAAAATTCTCTCTAGAATTTTCAAAATCCATGTCCACATGTTTACAATTTCACGTCAAAAAATGGCTAAAATTCCAGTTGAAATTTTTTCAAAGTCCCTGAAAAATTTTCCAATTTTTGTCCCAATTCTTCCCATTCCCATTGAAACTTTTCCAATCCCTCTCAAAATTGTTGAAATTCTCTTGAAGCTTTTAAAATTCTCTCTAGAATTTTCAAAATCCATGTCCACATGTTTACAATTTCACGTCAAAAAATGGCTAAAATTCCAGTTGAAATTTTTTCAAAGTCCCTTAAAAAATTTCCAATTTTTGTCCCAATTCTTCCAATTCCCATTGAAACTTTTCAAATCCCTCTCAAAATTGTTGAAATTCTGTTGAAGCTTTTAAAATTGTCTATAGAATTTTCAAAATCCATGGCCACATGTTTACAATTTCACGTCAAAAAATGGCTAAAATTCCAGTTGAAATTTTTTCAAAGTCCCTGAAAAATTTTCCAATTTTTGTCCCAATTCTTCCCATTCCCATTGAAACTTTTCAAATCCCTCTCAAAATTGTTGAAATTCTGTTGAAGCTTTTAAAATTCTCTCTAGAATTTTCAAAATCCATGGCCACATGTTTACAATTTCACGTCAAAAAATGGCTAAAATTCCAGTTGAAATTTTTTCAAAGTCCCTGAAAAATTTTCCAATTTTTGTCCCAATTCTTCCCATTCCCATTGAAACTTTTCAAATCCCTCTCAAAATTTTTGAAATTCTCTTGAAGCTTTTAAAATTCTCTCTAGAATTTTCAAAATCCATGTCCACATGTTTACAATTTCACGTAAAAAAAAATGCTAAATTCCAGTTGAAATTTTTTCAAAGTCCCTTAAAAATTTTCCAATTTTTGTCCCAATTCTTCCCATTCCCATTGAAACTTTTCAAATCCCTCTCAAAATTGTTGAAATTCTCTTGAAGCTTTTAAAATTCTCTCTAGAATTTTCAAAATCCATGTCCACATGTTTACAATTTCACGTCAAAAAATTGCTAAAATTCCAGTTGAAATTTTTTCAAAGTCCCTTAAAAATTTTCCAATTTTTGTCCCAATTCTTCCCATTCCCATTGAAACTTTTCAAATCCCTCTCAAAATTGTTGAAATTCTGTTGAAGCTTTTAAAATTCTCTCTAGAATTTTCAAAATCCATGGCCACATGTTTACAATTTCACATCAAAAAATGGCTAAAATTCCAGTTGAAATTTTTTCAAAGTCCCTTAAAAAATTTCCAATTTTTGTCCCAATTCTTCCCATTCCCATTGAAACTTTTCAAATCCCTCTCAAAATTGTTGAAATTCTGTTGAAGCTTTTAAAATTGTCTATAGAATTTTCAAAATCCATGGCCACATGTTTACAATTTCACGTAAAAAAAATGGCTAAAATTCCAGTTGAAATTTTTTCAAAGTCCCTTAAAAATTTTCCAATTTTTGTCCCAATTCTTCCCATTCCCATTGAAACTTTTCAAATCCCTCTCCAAATTGTTGAAATTCTCTTGAAGCTTTTAAAATTCTCTCTAGAATTTTCAAAATCCATGTCCACATGTTTACAATTTCACGTCAAAAAATGGCTAAAATTCCAGTTGAAATTTTTTCAAAGTCCCTGAAAAATTTTCCAATTTTTGTCCCAATTCTTCCCATTCCCATTGAAACTTTTCAAATCCCTCTCAAAATTGTTGAAATTCTCTTGAAGCTTTTAAAATTCTCTCTAGAATTTTCAAAATCCATGTCCACATGTTTACAATTTCACGTCAAAAAATGGCTAAAATTCCAGTTGAAATTTTTTCAAAGTCCCTTAAAAATTTTCCAATTTTTGTCCCAATTCTTCCCATTCCCATTGAAACTTTTCAAATCCCTCTCAAAATTGTTGAAATTCTCTTGAAGCTTTTAAAATTCTCTCTAGAATTTTCAAAATCCATGTCCACATGTTTACAATTTCACATCAAAAAATGGCTAAAATTCCAGTTGAAATTTTTTCAAAGTCCCTGAAAAATTTTCCAATTTTTGTCCCAATTCTTCCCATTCCCATTGAAACTTTTCAAATCCCTCTCAAAATTGTTGAAATTCTCTTGAAGCTTTTAAAATTCTCTCTAGAATTTTCAAAATCCATGTCCACATGTTTACAATTTCACGTAAAAAAAAATGCTAAAATTCCAGTTGAAATTTTTTCAAAGTCCCTTAAAAATTTTCCAATTTTTGTCCCAATTCTTCCCATTCCCATTGAAACTTTTCAAATCCCTCTCAAAATTGTTGAAATTCTCTTGAAGCTTTTAAAATTCTCTCTAGAATTTTCAAAATCCATGGCCACATGTTTACAATTTCACGTCAAAAAATGGCTAAAATTCCAGTTGAAATTTTTTCAAAGTCCCTGAAAAATTTTCCAATTTTTGTCCCAATTCTTCCCATTCCCATTGAAACTTTTCAAATCCCTCTCAAAATTGTTGAAATTCTCTTGAAGCTTTTAAAATTCTCTCTAGAATTTTCAAAATCCATGTCCACATGTTTACAATTTCACGTCAAAAAATGGCTAAAATTCCAGTTGAAATTTTTTCAAAGTCCCTGAAAAATTTTCCAATTTTTGTCCCAATTCTTCCCATTCCCATTGAAACTTTTCCAATCCCTCTCAAAATTGTTGAAATTCTCTTGAAGCTTTTAAAATTCTCTCTAGAATTTTCAAAATCCATGTCCACATGTTTACAATTTCACGTCAAAAAATGGCTAAAATTCCAGTTGAAATTTTTTCAAAGTCCCTGAAAAATTTTCCAATTTTTGTCCCAATTCTTCCCATTCCCATTGAAACTTTTCCAATCCCTCTCAAAATTGTTGAAATTCTCTTGAAGCTTTTAAAATTCTCTCTAGAATTTTCAAAATCCATGTCCACATGTTTACAATTTCACGTCAAAAAATGGCTAAAATTCCAGTTGAAATTTTTTCAAAGTCCCTTAAAAAATTTCCAATTTTTGTCCCAATTCTTCCAATTCCCATTGAAACTTTTCAAATCCCTCTCAAAATTGTTGAAATTCTGTTGAAGCTTTTAAAATTCTCTCTAGAATTTTCAAAATCCATGGCCACATGTTTACAATTTCACGTCAAAAAATGGCTAAAATTCCAGTTGAAATTTTTTCAAAGTCCCTGAAAAATTTTCCAATTTTTGTCCCAATTCTTCCCATTCCCATTGAAACTTTTCAAATCCCTCTCAAAATTGTTGAAATTCTGTTGAAGCTTTTAAAATTCTCTCTAGAATTTTCAAAGTCCATGGCCACATGTTTACAATTTCACGTCAAAAAATTGCTAAAATTCCAGTTGAAATTTTTTCAAAGTCCCTTAAAAATTTTCCAATTTTTGTCCCAATTCTTCCCATTCCCATTGAAACTTTTCAAATCCCTCTCAAAATTGTTGAAATTCTCTTGAAGCTTTTAAAATTCTTTCTAGAATTTTCAAAATCCATGTCCACATGTTTACAATTTCACGTCAAAAAATTGCTAAAATTCCAGTTGAAATTTTTTCAAAGTCCCTTAAAAAATTTCCAATTTTTGTCCCAATTCTTCCCATTCCCATTGAAACTTTTCAAATCCCTCTCAAAATTGTTGAAATTCTGTTGAAGCTTTTAAAATTCTCTCTAGAATTTTCAAAATCCATGGCCACATGTTTACAATTTCACGTAAAAAAAAATGCTAAAATTCCAGTTGAAATTTTTTCAAAGTCCCTTAAAAATTTTCCCATTTTTGTCCCAATTCTTCCCATTCCCATTGAAACTTTTCAAATCCCTCTCAAAATTGTTGAAATTCTCTTGAAGCTTTTAAAATTCTTTCTAGAATTTTCAAAATCCATGTCCACATGTTTACAATTTCACGTCAAAAAATTGCTAAAATTCCAGTTGAAATTTTTTCAAAGTCCCTTAAAAAATTTCCAATTTTTGTCCCAATTCTTCCCATTCCCATTGAAACTTTTCAAATCCCTCTCAAAATTGTTGAAATTCTGTTGAAGCTTTTAAAATTGTCTCTAGAATTTTCAAAATCCATGGCCACATGTTTACAATTTCACGTAAAAAAAATGGCTAAAATTCCAGTTGAAATTTTTTCAAAGTCCCTTAAAAATTTTCCAATTTTTGTCCCAATTCTTCCCATTCCCATTGAAACTTTTCAAATCCCTCTCCAAATTGTTGAAATTCTCTTGAACTTTTAAAATTCTCTCTAGAATTTTCAAAATCCATGTCCACATGTTTACAATTTCACGTCAAAAAATGGCTAAAATTCCAGTTGAAATTTTTTCAAAGTCCCTTAAAAATTTTCCAATTTTTGTCCCAATTCTTCCCATTCCCATTGAAACTTTTCAAATCCCTCTCAAAATTGTTGAAATTCTCTTGAAGCTTTTAAAATTCTCTCTAGAATTTTCAAAATCCACTTCAACATGTTTACAATTTCACGTCAAAAAATGGCTAAAATTCCAGTTGAAATTTTTTCAAAGTCCCTGAAAAATTTTCCAATTTTTGTCCCAATTCTTCCCATTCCCATTGAAACTTTTCAAATCCCTCTCCAAATTGTTGAAATTCTCTTGAAGCTTTTAAAATTCTCTCTAGAATTTTCAAAATCCATGTCCACATGTTTACAATTTCACGTAAAAAAAAATGCTAAAATTCCAGTTGAAATTTTTTCAAAGTCCCTTAAAAATTTTCCAATTTTTGTCCCAATTCTTCCCATTCCCATTGAAACTTTTCAAATCCCTCTCAAAATTGTTGAAATTCTGTTGAAGCTTTTAAAATTCTCTCTAGAATTTTCAAAATCCATGGCCACATGTTTACAATTTCACGTCAAAAAATGGCTAAAATTCCAGTTGAAATTTTTTCAAAGTCCCTTAAAAATTTTCCAATTTTTGTCCCAATTCTTCCCATTCCCATTGAAACTTTTCAAATCCCTCTCAAAATTGTTGAAATTCTGTTGAAGCTTTTAAAATTCTCTCTAGAATTTTCAAAATCCATGTCCACATGTTTACAATTTCACGTCAAAAAATGGCTAAAATTCCAGTTGAAATTTTTTCAAAGTCCCTTAAAAATTTTCCAATTTTTGTCCCAATTCTTCCCATTCCCATTGAAACTTTTCAAATCCCTCTCAAAATTGTTGAAATTCTCTTGAAGCTTTTAAAATTCTCTCTAGAATTTTCAAAATCCATGTCCACATGTTTACAATTTCACGTCAAAAAATGGCTAAAATTCCAGTTGAAATTTTTTCAAAGTCCCTTAAAAATTTTCCAATTTTTGTCCCAATTCTTCCCATTCCCATTGAAACTTTTCAAATCCCTCTCAAAATTGTTGAAATTCTCTTGAAGCTTTTAAAATTCTCTCTAGAATTTTCAAAATCCATGTCCACATGTTTACAATTTCACGTAAAAAAAAATGCTAAAATTCCAGTTGAAATTTTTTCAAAGTCCCTTAAAAATTTTCCAATTTCTGTCCCAATTCTTCCCATTCCCATTGAAACTTTTCAAATCCCTCTCAAAATTGTTGAAATTCTGTTGAAGCTTTTAAAATTCTCTCTAGAATTTTCAAAGTCCATGGCCACATGTTTACAATTTCACGTCAAAAAATTGCTAAAATTCCAGTTGAAATTTTTTCAAAGTCCCTTAAAAATTTTCCAATTTTTGTCCCAATTCTTCCCATTCCCATTGAAACTTTTCAAATCCCTCTCAAAATTGTTGAAATTCTCTTGAAGCTTTTAAAATTCTTTCTAGAATTTTCAAAATCCATGTCCACATGTTTACAATTTCACGTCAAAAAATTGCTAAAATTCCAGTTGAAATTTTTTCAAAGTCCCTTCAAAAATTTCCAATTTTTGTCCCAATTCTTCCCATTCCCATTGAAACTTTTCAAATCCCTCTCAAAATTGTTGAAATTCTGTTGAAGCTTTTAAAATTCTCTCTAGAATTTTCAAAATCCATGGCCACATGTTTACAATTTCACGTAAAAAAAAATGCTAAAATTCCAGTTGAAATTTTTTCAAAGTCCCTTAAAAATTTTCCCATTTTTGTCCCAATTCTTCCCATTCCCATTGAAACTTTTCAAATCCCTCTCAAAATTGTTGAAATTCTCTTGAAGCTTTTAAAATTCTTTCTAGAATTTTCAAAATCCATGTCCACATGTTTACAATTTCACGTCAAAAAATTGCTAAAATTCCAGTTGAAATTTTTTCAAAGTCCCTTAAAAAATTTCCAATTTTTGTCCCAATTCTTCCCATTCCCATTGAAACTTTTCAAATCCCTCTCAAAATTGTTGAAATTCTGTTGAAGCTTTTAAAATTGTCTCTAGAATTTTCAAAATCCATGGCCACATGTTTACAATTTCACGTAAAAAAAATGGCTAAAATTCCAGTTGAAATTTTTTCAAAGTCCCTTAAAAATTTTCCAATTTTTGTCCCAATTCTTCCCATTCCCATTGAAACTTTTCAAATCCCTCTCCAAATTGTTGAAATTCTCTTGAACTTTTAAAATTCTCTCTAGAATTTTCAAAATCCATGTCCACATGTTTACAATTTCACGTCAAAAAATGGCTAAAATTCCAGTTGAAATTTTTTCAAAGTCCCTTAAAAATTTTCCAATTTTTGTCCCAATTCTTCCCATTCCCATTGAAACTTTTCAAATCCCTCTCAAAATTGTTGAAATTCTCTTGAAGCTTTTAAAATTCTCTCTAGAATTTTCAAAATCCACTTCAACATGTTTACAATTTCACGTCAAAAAATGGCTAAAATTCCAGTTGAAATTTTTTCAAAGTCCCTGAAAAATTTTCCAATTTTTGTCCCAATTCTTCCCATTCCCATTGAAACTTTTCAAATCCCTCTCCAAATTGTTGAAATTCTCTTGAAGCTTTTAAAATTCTCTCTAGAATTTTCAAAATCCATGTCCACATGTTTACAATTTCACGTAAAAAAAAATGCTAAAATTCCAGTTGAAATTTTTTCAAAGTCCCTTAAAAATTTTCCAATTTTTGTCCCAATTCTTCCCATTCCCATTGAAACTTTTCAAATCCCTCTCAAAATTGTTGAAATTCTGTTGAAGCTTTTAAAATTCTCTCTAGAATTTTCAAAATCCATGGCCACATGTTTACAATTTCACGTCAAAAAATGGCTAAAATTCCAGTTGAAATTTTTTCAAAGTCCCTTAAAAATTTTCCAATTTTTGTCCCAATTCTTCCCATTCCCATTGAAACTTTTCAAATCCCTCTCAAAATTGTTGAAATTCTGTTGAAGCTTTTAAAATTCTCTCTAGAATTTTCAAAATCCATGTCCACATGTTTACAATTTCACGTCAAAAAATGGCTAAAATTCCAGTTGAAATTTTTTCAAAGTCCCTTAAAAATTTTCCAATTTTTGTCCCAATTCTTCCCATTCCCATTGAAACTTTTCAAATCCCTCTCAAAATTGTTGAAATTCTCTTGAAGCTTTTAAAATTCTCTCTAGAATTTTCAAAATCCATGTCCACATGTTTACAATTTCACGTCAAAAAATGGCTAAAATTCCAGTTGAAATTTTTTCAAAGTCCCTTAAAAATTTTCCAATTTTTGTCCCAATTCTTCCCATTCCCATTGAAACTTTTCAAATCCCTCTCAAAATTGTTGAAATTCTCTTGAAGCTTTTAAAATTCTCTCTAGAATTTTCAAAATCCATGTCCACATGTTTACAATTTCACGTAAAAAAAAATGCTAAAATTCCAGTTGAAATTTTTCAAAGTCCCTTAAAAATTTTCCAATTTCTGTCCCAATTCTTCCCATTCCCATTGAAACTTTTCAAATCCCTCTCAAAATTGTTGAAATTCTGTTGAAGCTTTTAAAATTCTCTCTAGAATTTTCAAAGTCCATGGCCACATGTTTACAATTTCACGTCAAAAAATTGCTAAAATTCCAGTTGAAATTTTTTCAAAGTCCCTTAAAAATTTTCCAATTTTTGTCCCAATTCTTCCCATTCCCATTGAAACTTTTCAAATCCCTCTCAAAATTGTTGAAATTCTCTTGAAGCTTTTAAAATTCTTTCTAGAATTTTCAAAATCCATGTCCACATGTTTACAATTTCACGTCAAAAAATTGCTAAAATTCCAGTTGAAATTTTTTCAAAGTCCCTTCAAAAATTTCCAATTTTTGTCCCAATTCTTCCCATTCCCATTGAAACTTTTCAAATCCCTCTCAAAATTGTTGAAATTCTGTTGAAGCTTTTAAAATTGTCTCTAGAATTTTCAAAATCCATGGCCACATGTTTACAATTTCACGTAAAAAAAAATGCTAAAATTCCAGTTGAAATTTTTTCAAAGTCCCTTAAAAATTTTCCCATTTTTGTCCCAATTCTTCCCATTCCCATTGAAACTTTTCAAATCCCTCTCAAAATTGTTGAAATTCTCTTGAAGCTTTTAAAATTCTTTCTAGAATTTTCAAAATCCATGTCCACATGTTTACAATTTCACGTCAAAAAATTGCTAAAATTCCAGTTGAAATTTTTTCAAAGTCCCTTAAAAAATTTCCAATTTTTGTCCCAATTCTTCCCATTCCCATTGAAACTTTTCAAATCCCTCTCAAAATTGTTGAAATTCTGTTGAAGCTTTTAAAATTGTCTCTAGAATTTTCAAAATCCATGGCCACATGTTTACAATTTCACGTAAAAAAAATGGCTAAAATTCCAGTTGAAATTTTTTCAAAGTCCCTTAAAAATTTTCCAATTTTTGTCCCAATTCTTCCCATTCCCATTGAAACTTTTCAAATCCCTCTCCAAATTGTTGAAATTCTCTTGAACTTTTAAAATTCTCTCTAGAATTTTCAAAATCCATGTCCACATGTTTACAATTTCACGTCAAAAAATGGCTAAAATTCCAGTTGAAATTTTTTCAAAGTCCCTTAAAAATTTTCCAATTTTTGTCCCAATTCTTCCCATTCCCATTGAAACTTTTCAAATCCCTCTCAAAATTGTTGAAATTCTCTTGAAGCTTTTAAAATTCTCTCTAGAATTTTCAAAATCCATGGCCACATGTTTACAATTTCACGTCAAAAAATGGCTAAAATTCCAGTTGAAATTTTTTCAAAGTCCCTTAAAAATTTTCCCATTTTTGTCCCAATTCTTCCCATTCCCATTGAAACTTTTCAAATCCCTCTCCAAATTGTTGAAATTCTCTTGAAGCTTTTAAAATTCTCTCTAGAATTTTCAAAATCCATGTCCACATGTTTACAATTTCACGTAAAAAAAAATGCTAAAATTCCAGTTGAAATTTTTTCAAAGTCCCTTAAAAATTTTCCAATTTTTGTCCCAATTCTTCCCATTCCCATTGAAACTTTTCAAATCCCTCTCAAAATTGTTGAAATTCTGTTGAAGCTTTTAAAATTCTCTCTAGAATTTTCAAAATCCATGGCCACATGTTTACAATTTCACGTCAAAAAATGGCTAAAATTCCAGTTGAAATTTTTTCAAAGTCCCTTAAAAAATTTCCAATTTTTGTCCCAATTCTTCCCATTCCCATTGAAACTTTTCAAATCCCTCTCAAAATTGTTGAAATTCTGTTGAAGCTTTTAAAATTCTCTCTAGAATTTTCAAAATCCATGGCCACATGTTTACAATTTCACGTAAAAAAAATGGCTAAAATTCCAGTTGAAATTTTTTCAAAGTCCCTTAAAAATTTTCCAATTTTTGTCCCAATTCTTCCCATTCCCATTGAAACTTTTCAAATCCCTCTCCAAATTGTTGAAATTCTCTTGAAGCTTTTAAAATTCTCTCTAGAATTTTCAAAATCCATGTCCACATGTTTACAATTTCACGTCAAAAAATGGCTAAAATTCCAGTTGAAATTTTTTCAAAGTCCCTGAAAAATTTTCCAATTTTTGTCCCAATTCTTCCCATTCCCATTGAAACTTTTCAAATCCCTCTCAAAATTGTTGAAATTCTGTTGAAGCTTTTAAAATTCTCTCTAGAATTTTCAAAATCCATGTCCACATGTTTACAATTTCACGTCAAAAATGGCTAAAATTCCAGTTGAAATTTTTTCAAAGTCCCTTAAAAATTTTCCAATTTTTGTCCCAATTCTTCCCATTCCCATTGAAACTTTTCAAATCCCTCTCAAAATTGTTGAAATTCTCTTGAAGCTTTTAAAATTCTCTCTAGAATTTTCAAAATCCATGTCCACATGTTTACAATTTCACATCAAAAAATGGCTAAAATTCCAGTTGAAATTTTTTCAAAGTCCCTGAAAAATTTTCCAATTTTTGTCCCAATTCTTCCCATTCCCATTGAAACTTTTCAAATCCCTCTCAAAATTGTTGAAATTCTCTTGAAGCTTTTAAAATTCTCTCTAGAATTTTCAAAATCCATGTCCACATGTTTACAATTTCACGTAAAAAAAAATGCTAAAATTCCAGTTGAAATTTTTTCAAAGTCCCTTAAAAATTTTCCAATTTTTGTCCCAATTCTTCCCATTCCCATTGAAACTTTTCAAATCCCTCTCAAAATTGTTGAAATTCTCTTGAAGCTTTTAAAATTCTCTCTAGAATTTTCAAAATCCATGGCCACATGTTTACAATTTCACGTCAAAAAATGGCTAAAATTCCAGTTGAAATTTTTTCAAAGTCCCTGAAAAATTTTCCAATTTTTGTCCCAATTCTTCCCATTCCCATTGAAACTTTTCAAATCCCTCTCAAAATTGTTGAAATTCTCTTGAAGCTTTTAAAATTCTCTCTAGAATTTTCAAAATCCATGTCCACATGTTTACAATTTCACGTCAAAAAATGGCTAAAATTCCAGTTGAAATTTTTTCAAAGTCCCTGAAAAATTTTCCAATTTTTGTCCCAATTCTTCCCATTCCCATTGAAACTTTTCCAATCCCTCTCAAAATTGTTGAAATTCTCTTGAAGCTTTTAAAATTCTCTCTAGAATTTTCAAAATCCATGGCCACATGTTTACAATTTCACGTCAAAAAATGGCTAAAATTCCAGTTGAAATTTTTTCAAAGTCCCTTAAAAATTTTCCAATTTTTGTCCCAATTCTTCCCATTCCCATTGAAACTTTTCAAATCCCTCTCAAAATTGTTGAAATTCTCTTGAAGCTTTTAAAATTCTCTCTAGAATTTTCAAAATCCACTTCAACATGTTTACAATTTCACGTCAAAAAATGGCTAAAATTCCAGTTGAAATTTTTTCAAAGTCCCTGAAAAATTTTCCAATTTTTGTCCCAATTCTTCCCATTCCCATTGAAACTTTTCAAATCCCTCTCCAAATTGTTGAAATTCTCTTGAAGCTTTTAAAATTCTCTCTAGAATTTTCAAAATCCATGTCCACATGTTTACAATTTCACGTCAAAAAATGGCTAAAATTCCAGTTGAAATTTTTTCAAAGTCCCTTAAAAATTTTCCAATTTTTGTCCCAATTCTTCCCATTCCCATTGAAACTTTTCAAATCCCTCTCAAAATTGTTGAAATTCTCTTGAAGCTTTTAAAATTCTCTCTAGAATTTTCAAAATCCATGGCCACATGTTTACAATTTCACGTAAAAAAATGGCTAAAATTCCAGTTGAAATTTTTTCAAAGTCCCTTAAAAATTTTCCAATTTTTGTCCCAATTCTTCCCATTCCCATTGAAACTTTTCAAATCCCTCTCCAAATTGTTGAAATTCTCTTGAAGCTTTTAAAATTCTCTCTAGAATTTTCAAAATCCATGTCCACATGTTTACAATTTCACGTCAAAAAATGGCTAAAATTCCAGTTGAAATTTTTTCAAAGTCCCTGAAAAATTTTCCAATTTTTGTCCCAATTCTTCCCATTCCCATTGAAACTTTTCCAATCCCTCTCAAAATTGTTGAAATTCTCTTGAAGCTTTTAAAATTCTCTCTAGAATTTTCAAAATCCATGTCCACATGTTTACAATTTCACGTCAAAAAATGGCTAAAATTCCAGTTGAAATTTTTTCAAAGTCCCTGAAAAATTTTCTAATTTTTGTCCCAATTCTTCCCATTCCCATTGAAACTTTTCAAATCCCTCTCAAAATTGTTGAAATTCTCTTGAAGCTTTTAAAATTCTCTCTAGAATTTTCAAAATCCATGTCCACATGTTTACAATTTCACATCAAAAAATGGCTAAAATTCCAGTTGAAATTTTTTCAAAGTCCCTGAAAAATTTTCCAATTTTTGTCCCAATTCTTCCCATTCCCATTGAAACTTTTCAAATCCCTCTCAAAATTGTTGAAATTCTCTTGAAGCTTTTAAAATTCTCTCTAGAATTTTCAAAATCCATGTCCACATGTTTACAATTTCACGTAAAAAAAATGCTAAAATTCCAGTTGAAATTTTTTCAAAGTCCCTTAAAAATTTTCCAATTTTTGTCCCAATTCTTCCCATTCCCATTGAAACTTTTCAAATCCCTCTCAAAATTGTTGAAATTCTCTTGAAGCTTTTAAAATTCTCTCTAGAATTTTCAAAATCCATGTCCACATGTTTACAATTTCACGTCAAAAAATGGCTAAAATTCCAGTTGAAATTTTTTCAAAGTCCCTGAAAAATGTTCCAATTTTTGTCCCAATTCTTCCCATTCCCATTGAAACTTTTCAAATCCCTCTCAAAATTGTTGAAATTCTCTTGTAGCTTTTAAAATTCTCTCTAGAATTTTCAAAATCCATGGCCACATGTTTACAATTTCACGTCAAAAAATGGCTAAAATTCCAGTTGAAATTTTTTCAAAGTCCCTGAAAAAGTTTCCAATTTTTGTCCCAATTCTTCCCATTCCCATGGAAACTTTTCCAATCCCTCTCAAAATTGTTGAAATTCTCTTGAAGCTTTTAAAATTCTCTCTAGAATTTTCAAAATCCATGGCCACATGTTTACAATTTCACGTCAAAAAATGGCTAAAATTCCAGTTGAAATTTTTTCAAAGTCCCTGAAAAATGTTCCAATTTTTGTCCCAATTCTTCCCATTCCCATTGAAACTTTTCAAATCCCTCTCAAAATTGTTGAAATTCTCTTGAAGCTTTTAAAATTCTCTCTAGAATTTTCAAAATCCATGTCCACATGTTTACAATTTCACGTCAAAAAATGGCTAAAATTCCAGTTGAAATTTTTTCAAAGTCCCTTAAAAATTTTCCAATTTTTGTCCCAATTCTTCCCATTCCCATTGAAACTTTTCAAATCCCTCTCAAAATTGTTGAAATTCTCTTGAAGCTTTTAAAATTCTCTCTAGAATTTTCAAAATCCATGTCCACATGTTTACAATTTCACGTCAAAAAATGGCTAAAATTCCAGTTGAAAATTTTTCAAAGTCCCTTAAAAATTTTCCAATTTTTGTCCCAATTCTTCCCATTCCCATTGAAACTTTTCAAATCCCTCTCAAAATTGTTGAAATTCTGTTGAAGCTTTTAAAATTCTCTCTAGAATTTTCAAAATCCATGTCCACATGTTTACAATTTCACGTCAAAAAATGGCTAAAATTCCAGTTGAAATTTTTTCAAAGTCCCTTAAAAATTTTCCAATTTTTGTCCCAATTCTTCCCATTCCCATTGAAACTTTTCAAATCCCTCTCAAAATTGTTGAAATTCTCTTGAAGCTTTTAAAATTCTCTCTAGAATTTTCAAAATCCATGTCCACATGTTTACAATTTCACGTAAAAAAAATGCTAAAATTCCAGTTGAAATTTTTTCAAAGTCCCTTAAAAATTTTCCAATTTTTGTCCCAATTCTTCCCATTCCCATTGAAACTTTTCAAATCCCTCTCAAAATTGTTGAAATTCTCTTGAAGCTTTTAAAATTCTCTCTAGAATTTTCAAAATCCACTTCAACATGTTTACAATTTCACGTCAAAAAATGGCTAAAATTCCAGTTGAAATTTTTTCAAAGTCCCTTAAAAATTTTCCAATTTTTGTCCCAATTCTTCCCATTCCCATTGAAACTTTTCAAATCCCTCTCAAAATTGTTGAAATTCTCTTGAAGCTTTTAAAATTCTCTCTAGAATTTTCAAAATCCATGTCCACATGTTCACAATTTCACATCAAAAAATTGCTAAAATTCCAGTTGAAATTTTTTCAAAGTCCCTTAAAAATTTTCCAATTTTTGTCCCAATTCTTCCCATTCCCATTGAAACTTTTCAAATCCCTCTCAAAATTGTTGAAATTCTCTTGAAGCTTTTAAAATTCTCTCTAGAATTTTCAAAATCCATGTCCACATGTTTACAATTTCATGTCAAAAAATGGCTAAAATTCCAGTTGAAATTTTTTCAAAGTCCCTTAAAAATTTTCCAATTTTTGTCCCAATTCTTCCCATTCCCATTGAAACTTTTCAAATCCCTCTCAAAATTGTTGAAATTCTGTTGAAGCTTTTAAAATTCTCTCTAGAAGTTTCAAAATCCATGTCCACATGTTTACAATTTCACGTCAAAAAAATGCTAAAATTCCAGTTGAAATTTTTTCAAAGTCCCTTAAAAATTTTCCAATTTTTGTCCCAATTCTTCCCATTCCCATTGAAACATTTCAAATC